>NC_048572.1:12867328-13167328 GCF_013265735.2 Oncorhynchus mykiss
GGCCCTGCTGGAGGTCATGGAGGAGGAGGAGCTGGCCAGCCTGCGGGCACAGCAGCGGGCCTTCGAGGAGCTCCGCAACGCCGAGCTGGTGGAGGTGCAGCGGCTGGAGGAGCAAGAGAGACGCCACCGTGAGGAGAAGGTACAGGACCACCAGACATGGCTGCTGCCACACGGATACATGTAACCAATTCTCAGGCCAAAGATAAATTACGGGATAGATTAGTTTTAAAAAGTTAATGTCCATTACTCTCAATAGTGCAACAGAGGTGGTTTGTTAGGGTGCTGAGTGGTGGTCTGCTTGCCTGAGACCTGAAAATATTTGCATCCTGAGTGAATGCCTAGGCTTTCACTAGGGAAGACGGTGCCAATTAATCAGCCTGCAGGGATTGACATTAAGGTCTGAAAGGCAATCGCCCATTGGGCAAGTCAGCAGTATTTTGGGGTTCCCCAAAATTATGATAACTTGCCAGAACATTTAAAGTAGCTATTTTTACCAACACACATGGGAGGAACCAGAAAGACCAGACTATTGGAATTCTTTGCATTTTGGTTGTTATTAGTCAAGTAAAATAAAACACCTGGCGAATGGAGCAGCCTCAGAGCATGCTTAACTTGAGCGACTGCTCAGGGCACTTTCCCCAGGCAATAAGGCAACCCTCAATCCCTGACCTAGGTTTGATATCTGCTCAGGCACCATAGCATGAGGTTCCAGACAGACTCTTTGGAGGGAAACAGACCCATGACTTTCATTGTCTCTCTTCTCTGAACAGGAGCGTCGAATCACCCAGCAGCGAGAGGTGCTGAAGAAGGAGATGGAGACTGCGGACAAGATTGCGGCGCGAGCGTTTGCCCAGCACTACCTGGCCGACCTGCTCCCCTCAGTCTACACCACGCTGAGGGAACACGGCTACTTCTACGACCCTGTGGAGAGAGGTCAGTCTTCCCCCAGGGCCCTGCTGACTGTCCCTTGACCCTTTCCTCCAACAGTTACATAAGAGGTCGTGCTACATGAGATGTTCAATGCACAAGAGAGGACTGCCAAGACTGGTATTAGTTTGGTATTTTATTAGAATTCCCATTAGCTGTTGCGATGGCAGCAGCTGGTCTTCCTCGGATCCACGTGAAGATCCATGGAAGAATCTCACTGCATAGTCCTCGCATCCTTGCTCCTTGCCTCCTGGAGGTGAAGGTCAGAGGGGAGGGACATCTGGCTTTCCCAAATGGGTTTTGAGGAGGCGAGGAGAGAGGACTCAAGGAGTATGCAATTGAGATTCTCCCTATGTATAGTTCGAGTACCAACATATTAAGTATTTGGTTCTAAAGATGCATGCATATTTACAGTATTTAACATTCAATGTGTTTTTTTTGCGTGTGTGCTCTGGTCTTCTCTAATGTCCAGATATTGAGACTGGCTTCCTCCCGTGGCTGATGGCTCATGTCAGTAACACTTTGGAGAAGAGATACGTGGCAAGAGCAGTGTTGGACAGTAAGTGGATGAATGCACTTCTGAGATTTTTCAAATATCAATACTTTAAATCTTAGTATCTGTGCAGTTAACACATTCCCATAAGCCTTCCACAGAAGTGCATTTGCTGTGAGGCCCTCTTGAGATTTAACTGGTCATAAACATTGTTTTGGCTCCATCTAGTGGCTATAATTTAATACTACAGAAGCGATTGTAATTTAGAGAACCACCATTTACAGTGCTGCAGTTCTGAACTCAAATATCCTACAAAGACCATTGATGCAACAGCAACCTATAAAATGCCATTTCAAAGACACGAGTTATGCCTATGTTATATCTGTGTTATGTCCACAAGGGGTACTAGAACCATGAGGGTTAAACCCACCAGGGTACTCCGACACAGACCAAAGAGTTATAGCATACCCTCTCCGTATTTGTTTTAGTGCTTATCCACGATGTCACCCAGAAGAGGCTGGAGCTGTTCCAACAGATGCAGCCCCACGACCACTCCACCCAATGAGGGCCTGTACCACTATGGGGGGACATACAGGTAACATCAGCCAATTCGAAAGAACCAGCATTTGTTAATGGTATAAACAAATGAATAAACCCACTGCCTGTATGCTTAAGGCTAGTTATTTGATATTGGAGCCAGAACCATTGATGCTGTGAGTGTGTTCGTTTGAATGAAAGAGACCTCCCCATTCTGTCAGGCCTGAATCCAAAACCGTTATTCGGTAGTCCCCATAGGAGAACCTTTTTGGATTCTGTGTAGAACCCTCTGTCGAAAGGGTTCTATCTGGAACGAATAGGATTCTTCAAAGGGTTCTCTTCTGGGGACAGCCAAAGAACCCTTTAAGCGTGTAGCTTGAAATCCATGCCTGCATAACTCAAGTTTTCATACAAATCTTTCATCCATGTTACACACAAGTCAGACTTAAAAGGCGCACTTAAGTCTGACTTTTGTCACAACTTAAGTGCGTCAGACTTAACATGCATGAATGATATGTAGGACAACTTGAGTTATGCAGGCATGGATTACAAGCTACACGCTTAAAGGGTTCTTCGGCTGTCCCCAGAGGAGAACCCTTTGAAGAAACCTTTCTGGTTGCAGGTAGAACCCTTTTGGTTCCAGATAGAACCCTTTCAAATTATGAATCGGTCCTTAGAGAGATGTACTACATGTTCCTCATGCTGGCCTACACCACTTAACAGCTCCTCCCTTGAGTTACAATCAAAATCAGGATGGTAGAGTGACTGATAAAGCAGGTTGATGTTAATGTTTTTAACCACACATCTGTAAGAATAGAAGAGTCTTCGAGCACTGTTTTTACACCTGACGACTCATTGCTATTGCATATACAGTAAATAACCCATACTATTATAGCCGGTCTGGTCCCAGATCTGATTGTGCTGTCTAAAGCCACAGTGTTTAAAAATAAAAATATTTGCATCAGCATGTTGTTAATCAAGCATGTTGTGATTACGTATAGGGCATTCCCCTCCATTCTGACACTTCTGTCTTTCCCCAAACAGAATCCAATCACATTATTGGTTGATATTCTGAACAAACACCAATTTGATTATTTTAAAGTGTTTAATCTAACCCAGGCAGCACAGCACCTTTAATCATATGTACTGTACGTAATGTAATCCATTACAAAGTTAATCTCTGCTGCTACTGTGTCCAGGAAGTTAATACAAACCATGCTTTTTTTTGGTCTGTTTTCTATACAGGGAATGCATTTCAAATGAAAAGTTGAGGAGCTGAATGGCGAAAGGAAAATCTCTACATATCTGTGCAACACAGTACATTAAATGGTTATTAAAAAATGATTTACTCTACTTATATTCATGATTTGAAAATATCGAACAACTGTCTACAATAAAGACTATAGATTTAACTCTTAGCATTTTCTACAAATCTCATTAGTCTTTGGTTTCATGGACAGTGCATTTATAGCCTATTAGTTTCCTGTCCTTAACCTTAGTGTTGTCGACAGAGTTTACTGACTTTTGATGTAATGTGTTGGAGGCTTGTGTTTCAGTAGCTCATTATCTGCAATTGGTGACTTGTCTTATTTTCCCTGCTGGTACAGTCATTTTCCCAAAATTGTATGTCTCTTGAAATTATACTGGTGTTCAATCACTAAATTCCGGTTTACAAAAAGTCACATCCCTCAACAACAATCCTATAGTATTTGTGCCAGTGCCTTAACTTGAAAGTAATCTGCTAAACCAAAAATATTGCCTACTTGTTTGGTAAACTAAATGTTTACCAAACATTAGCTCTTGCGGTCATACCATTATGCTATTTAAAAAAAAAAAATTTAAACAAATAAGACATGCTGGAAAGTACAGTACATCTGTGTTTCAGGACACATGTATACGATCCTTGTTGTTTATAAATAGATTGTAAACTATTTCCTCTTTACAAGTGGCTGTTTCGGTCCAGTAGAATGCATGCGTTGTGACCTATAGCGCGCATTTTAGTGCACGCACTTCAGCGTTTTATCTCTGATATATACCGTTCTATTTTAATCCTACTCAACTATTGGTCCGTTTCCATTTATGAAACCTCCCCAACCCGTTCACAGCGTTTCCTAGGTTGAGTTTTAGAGGGTGTGCTTCTGACGCGCACTATTACTCAACTATACAAATAGAAACACAAGAATGGTAATCCAAACAAATATACACGTGCATCTAATATCTTACTTTTGTTTGTTTATGACGCCATAGTTATTTTGTTAGAATGAATGTGTGGTATTAAATTACCACTTCCCACAATAGACTTAATCTACAGTAGGCCTATTTTATGTAGCAACAGCAATTCGTAAAATTCTCAGATTATGTGGTGTTTTTATAAAGGACTTTTAAATGTAATTTTGCACTTTTTTTTGTAGTTGTATGCCTAAACCCAATAAATCATGTTAAAGCTACTCTGGTAATAAACTTATGGCACATAATGCTCACATAATGCTCTCATCTGAATACTCTTATGATGTGGCCTCTTGGTTATCTCAAGGTCTTCCCTTCTGTACAATGACACAACTATTCCATCTGGTCTGTTTTATCCTCAAGGTCATGGAGTGAAGCCATTGCATTTGTGAAATAAATATGCTGTTTAGTGCCTGTCTTTTTATAATTAGCCAAATATAACAGGCTAATTGTATAATTGTTTGCTAGTCAACAATGAGCAGTATGTACTATTAAGAAAATGTGCTTTGACTGTAGCCAAAGTTATATTCTGTCTGGTTGATATAGCGAGACTCAGATTATAAATGATTATACTGTTCTGCCTGCGGCTATGGAATCCTGACCTGTTCACCGGACGTGCTACCTGTCCCAGACCTATTATTTGACCATGCTGGTCATTTATGAACATTTGAACATCTTGGCCATGTTCTGTTATAATCTCCACCCGGCACAGCCAGAAGAGGACTGGCCACCCCTCATAGCCTGGTTCCTCTCTAGGTTTCTTCCTAGGTTTTGGCCTTTCTAGGGAGTTTTTCCTAGCCAACGTGCTTCAACACCTGCATTGCTTGCTGTTTGGGGTTTTAGGCTGGGTTTCTGTACAGCACTTTGAGATATTAGCTGATGTACGAAGGGCTATATAAATACATTTGATTTGATTTGATATAAATGCAGGCCTACTGAGTGGTTTCAACGGTGATAAATGACATACTGTAGGTGCCCCATAAAGGGTTGTCAGGGTACCAGAAACAATGTGCCCATAAAGAGTTATTGACCACATTGAATCACTGATCCTTCAATGGTCAACATTTTTCTATGATAATTTTAAAGCTTTGCCATATATTTTCACCCCAAATTAATTGTAATTACTTATCACAAATTAGGTTACTAATTTTAAAATAATGTTTCTCCATAATAAACATACCATTTTAATCCTACAGTAGATAAGTTGTAGGGTTTTGCCCTTATTTTGCATTTTTCTACAAGCTTGCTTGAGTTCAAACAGTTTTCAGTATAAACTACGTGTCATTAGTGGGAGTCGCTGTTGTACGAATGACGGTTCCCTCTTGCCTGGCACCGGTGACAAGCAGGAACTCATGCAAGCAGGCGGCAATAGTCGGAGCGCTGAAGTAGCGGAGGTCAGCCATATTGCCGCGCTGTTAGTTCTGCAGAGGAGTGTCCGAGGCTGCCCTGCGGTAGAACCATCTTAAATCACACCTGCTCTGGTAAGCCATTGTACCTATTAATGAATAGGCGATCGAATATTTATGTGAACGTGAGACAGTTGAACAGAATAGGGATGCTCACTACTTTGTTTCCGCACTTGTTGCACCACTTCTACCGCCGCTTCCCACAAAGGGGAGAAATATAACAACAGGTGTCTGGGATAATTGTAGTGGGTTGTGGCTTGGTAAAATGCTAGAAATGGAAGAGTATGTAGCTTGCAAGTGTAAAAATGTATCCATGATGCAACGGCTATTTTATTCGAATGTTTGCTCCAAAATGCACAATTAAAACCTATTCGAGTCGGTCAAATAATTATTTTGGATAATAATATTATGACATTTGACAACAAAGAAGATTCACTGATTAGCCTAGTAGCCTATGCTAGGCAACTACAGATTTAGGTTGGTAACGTTAGGTGGACTCAACTTGTTTCCTTTGTAGGTCTGTCTACTTCTACACACGTCGTGTAACCTAATAGGTTTTGTTATTTTTGAAAAAGCCTAAACAGTGTTGGCCTAATGTGTATTTTCTTCAGAAGTTAATGAAGCTCGTGGCTATTTAGTGATCCCAACTGCCCTGTTAAAGGATATAGACAAGGTGTTACATTGTAACAGACGGCAGACCCTAAGCGCAACAGTATATTTGATACGCAACAGTACATTTGATGTCCCTGTGATGGATAGGCTACTTTGTATTGGCTTCACATCACCCAGTAGTAGCCAATATTAATTGATTCTGAAGGAAAATGTATCTGCAGTACACCGTGTATCATATACTGTAGGCTACATCGAACGTCCCCTCATAATTTTATCCGAGCAAGGATCACACCTAGATACCACAGTAGTGGTGCTGAAGTAAGATGTTTACCTATAAGGGTGGAGACTCCTAATTTATTTCGGTGTTAAAGCTCGACTCTCCGTTTTGTGGCTGTTATGGGTGAGGCTCGTTTAATCTGAATTTCCATAGACTATTTATAAAAAGTGATTCATACGGCTGTACGAGGGCTGCGTCAACCAATCTCTATTTCGCACCAGCGTTTAAAGAAGGCAGGGTAGTCCCGTCTGACTGGTTATCACCGGAGTGGCTGAAACGCGTTTATCCTCTTTCGCTCTCTCTGACAGGAAGGCACTGACTGTGGAGACGTCATTTAGTAGGCTATCCGAAGTATTTGGAAACCAACTTCACAGCTCCGCGCACGGACCCAGGAAAAGGACACACAATGCCTAAAGCTGTAAGTATTGCAGTGATTTTATATATTTCAAATATGTTAAGGTCGTCAGAGTTCTACTGAGTTGTCTAAACATATGCTTGGTAACTAAAGAGGATACGTTGGCAGTCCTGAGTCGAGATCCAAGTAGCCCAGGCAGGCAAGAGACACGATGTCTGCTCATGATAAGAGGAGGTACTATAAGCTATTTGTGCTGTAATGACTATTTTACACCAAATATATATAATTTTTCTATGGTTTAATTTGTAGTTTCACTTGTAGATGAAAATACAAACATCCCCACTTATATCAATACATTCTCTTGAAGATGAGAATAAGAAGTTGGCCTCTTGTAAGTGGTCACACTGTCTGAATATATGTGCTTCCTCACATGAAGTTTAGTCGTCTTCATTAGTCTTACTCTCAGAACCTTTTTATTTGACTTAATGTAATATCCTAGCTGAGGCCTACCTGGGTTTAAAGCTGGTCATTTTTTTGGTGACATTTGTCTTTGACAGCACTTCCCCCAAAAAATATGGACTTTCATTAGCCCCCCCCCCAGTCTCTCATCCGAGACACTAGAAGACTAGGAGTCATAAAGTGTTAAGAGCATCACTGGAAAGTGACATCATTGTGGTGCTGGCTACATGACACAGTAGCACTCTCTGCTACTCCACATTTAGGCACACAACTTGAAAACCTGCCCTTTTTGGTAATATAATGGAGGACCGTTTTATTTTCTCTCCACGATATCAATGATGAGGCATAAGCATTGATTTACTGCCACTTACGGGCTTCTCTCTATATACCGTGAGTTAAGAAAGACATTAAATATTGCCAATGTTTTTTTTTTATGATCTTACTCCTATTTATAGCATTGGTTGGTCAACATGTTTTGTTAGGCTGTGGCTGCTATGCTCACTACTGACTAGATGGGCTTTCTATAACACAAACTGAGTTTCACTGACATGATGATCAGCCCATATTGAGATTCAGTATCGTGAGTTGTGATGCAATACTATCCATTTAAGCCAAAATCCTATTTACTGTGAAAAACACATCAAACCTAGTAGAATGTATCTATCATACAGAGAAATACATCTAGAGTAGATTTCATTGGTTTAGAAGAGAAAGTAATCTGACAAGAGAAAGTTGAGATTTGAGCAGCTGAGATTGAGATCCTGGTTTGGTGTTCTCTCTCTCAATTTACACTTGTCAGAATGACACATTGTCAGCAGGTTGACCTTTAATAGGATACATCTTGTCCTGGAGGCAGAGCCGAGTGATTTCCACTAGATGGGCCAGCTGCAAAGTCAAAATTGGCTATATATCGTAAGAATTCACAAAAACTAAAAATTGCTTAATTTGTCTTAAATTAAGGTTAGGCATAAGGTAAACAGTGCGGTAAAGATTAGGGTTAGATTTCAGATTGTATTACTTTGTGGCAATGCCAGCTATTGACTATCCTGCAGAGCTGCCTCCAGAACATGAGTCATCCCAATAAATGCCAACCTGCACATTGTCATCAAGTGAATCATGTTCCCTCCTTGGCTCTCCCTGAATCCTGTTTCACGGCCCCTTGAACATCCATTTGACAGTCTGACACACACACACACACACACACACACAGATGTGGGTGTTTCCTTCTCTTGTCTGAAACCCATTGTTAATAATTTGTTCTCGTGTATAATTGATAACTCAATAATATGACGATGCCTGCTGTTACGCCCTCTGGGCATGTCACTCCGAAGAGTCATCATGTTGGCACTTATCACATCATTATATATTTAGACATCATTATATAGTCTTTAGTTGTTAACAAAAGTTAATACACTATGTTCAGTCAACAAGTTGGCCAAGCTGAGGTGCCCCAGTCTGCAAAACTAACCCACTATTAGAGGTCTCAGTCCTAAATACCTAATTGAAAGGGACGCAGCAGGGGTGTATTCTACCCCCACTCCAGTCTCCATGGGACCTTCAGCTGGTCAGCAGGTAGGACCCAGCCCAGTGGGAGTTTATGGCTAAATGATTCTGTGGGGAATTGCAGACATGTTCCCATGACAACCCCACATTGCAACAGACTCCTTTAAAGCCACACCGTTGTTAAATATTGAATGGGAATGTAGCATGTAGCCCATTCTGTTGAGCCACTGTGGTGAGATGATGATCACCATCGGTCAACCAACTCATTAACCAGTGAAGGGTGTTGCATACTAGACTAGAGGTTCTCAAATTGTTTTGCCTCGGGACCCAGAATGAACCAGGTTGTCTCAGTCGTGACCCAATATTCATATCTTTAAGGCCGAAATGCAATCTGGAAAACTAGTTTTAATGCTATATTGACTGTAAATGTAGCAATTACATTACACAAGTGAACAACATTCCTAACTTTTTCATTGTCAATAATTCCATATTGATCATATTCTTGATGAAGAATGTTGGCAAGCTCACATGTTTGAAACCACAAAATCTGCTAATTGGCGCTAATAACTACATATTGAAAATATATTTATTAAAGCTTTTTTTTTTCAAAGAATACATTTCTACACACTTTCTACCTGGTATGTTGTTTAAATTCAGACTGCAGTATTTTTTCACCCCCCAAAAATGTATTATATTTAAAAATATATATTTATATATTTTTTTACTTAGACACCTGCGATCCACTCAACCTCAATTTGGTTACGACTAGAGATGTAATGATTCACAGATACACATCGGTCCCCGGTTCAAATGTTTAATAAGATGTGAGTGCATCGGTCCGCGGGACCCCAAAAGATCCAAATGTAGCATGCATCGGTCAGAAAATGTATTCAAGTGTATTCAATCAGAGTTGAGTTTTTTTTGTATTTTTTGTATTATTTTCTTTATACCTTCTGAAAATACCTCTCATCTTTTGTGACAACCGCGTCCTCGCCTTCAGTGTCGAACTTAGCATGTAATTGTGTTGACAGTCATTGATCTACAAGTCATTTTGCATTCCCAACAACCCTATCAGTAGCATAGTCAAACTGTGTGCTATGCAGCTTTGCACAATGATCAACTAGAGCTATTCTGTTCGGTTTCTGTTAGATTATAAAAATAATAATCTCTGTTTTCTATTATTATTTTAAACATTAAACGCACTATGCATTATGAGGGTTGAATGCCTTAAGAACACAGAATAAAACTATTAATACAAAATAAAAAAAAACCACATGAAATGGAATTCAAATTATTGAACCGATGTTGGTCAATTAGTTGTTTAAAAAACGGAAAATAACCAACATTTGGGTTAATCGCTCAGCACTAGTGATCTGGCACACCTGCGCATCACCTTCAGCATTCAAATGTTTGTAAAATGGCTTGCACTTTCTAATTTTGGTAGTTTTGCTTGAAACAATCAGTATTATGGTAATTTTTGGATATACAGGGTAAAGTTGATAATTTCATAACGAGGACAGTAATCACTTTTGCTACACGCACTGCATGGTAGAAGCAACTCACTCCGAGTCTGTCAACACATCCAAACAGTCTAAACTATTCGATTGAGATGAGACGGGGGCGATTTTAAAAGATAAATATAGAGCCAGTAATGTATCAAACACTTTTAATCTGCAATAATGACAAATTCATGAGTTGGTAATGGGGATTTCAGATTGAAAGTGTGGGGGGGATTGCCCCCCCCAACTGATATTGTGGTGGTAGGTGCTCAGTTTCCCTTATGGCTCAGCTCAGGTGCCTACATACACCATAGACAAATACATCATTTACAGGCCTCTTTCCTGTGACTGACACACAGACACACAGACACACAGACACACAGACACACAGACACACAGACAGACAGACAGACAGACAGTTCAGAGAGGCCCATCATTTAGAATGGAAAATGAATGTGTTTATGCAACAAGTGTTATTGTATCGCATTGAGTCAAATCACATTTGGTTTGTTGATTAATATACAAAGGATCATTTCGAGTCAGTTGGAAAGTTTGCTGTCATAAGCATACGTGTACTTCTCTTATGGTTTCAGAATAATAATTATAGTCATTCTCACCAGAGTTGCACTTTCTGGAAATGTAGGTCTTTGCCCAGTGTATTTGTATCATTAATGTCATGTTTTCTGGTAATGTTCTAACTGAATGGCTTCAGTGACTTACCGTTAGTCGAATTGCATGAGATCAGATGTCACTCACCCACTGGTTTTGTGTGTGTGGCGGTGCCCACTCACTTGTTCCTCTCTCTGTTGGTCTGGGTGTGTTGACTTAGGGTGCCCCGATTTTGTCATTACTCTAGGTATATTATACAACGATGTGGAGGGATAATGTTGTGCACGTTTCCTGTCCTTTTCCTCCACTTAGCTGATCCGGAGTCAGTTTAACTGTGTCGTCACAGGGAAAAGGCCTGTCTGTCTCCCTCACACAGCTGATCTGGAGTCAGTTTGACTGTGTGCAGTCTGGGACCTAAGGTCTGTTTAGAAGGCATAGTGGTATAGGAGAGGAACCACTGGGGAGGCCCAGCTGAAAGGGGATCTTTGTGTTGCTGTTTAATGGAGTTTTCTTCTCTCTCTCTTTTTTTACCTCTGTTTTGGATGCTGCTTCCCACAGTGTGAGCTAGGAGCCCCCCACCTCCAGGTTTAGTGATGATAATGTCAGTCCCTGGTTGTGTTTAATAGAGAGCTAAACTTGCTAAATTTGTCCAATAAGAACACATATTTTAATTTTTCTGTTGGAAAATGTTTCGCTACGGTGTGCCATGCTGAATTCCTGTTGAACTACCCCCCCTCCTCCAACTGGACTCCCAGACTCAGACTGAACCAGTCACAGCTGACCACAACATTCAATATGTCCATTATGAGGCTTTTCCAATGCAAAAAAATAAACAACCTTTCATGCTACCTTACCTACCTGTACCTTTTCATCTACCTTACCTACCTTACTTTTTATCTATCTATCTTTCCTACCTTACCTTAACTTACCTACCTTACCTTTAATCTACCTTACCTACCGTACCTAAACTTACTTACCTACCTTAACTTTAATCTACCTTACCTACCTTAATTTTAATCTACCTTACCTACCTTACCTTTAATCTACCTTACCTACCTTACCTTTAATCTACCTTACCTAAACTTACCTACCTTACTTTTTATCTACCTTGCCTACCTTTTATTTACATTTCTACCTTACCTGAACTTACCTACCGTACCTTTTCATCTACCTTACATTTTCATCTACCTTTTATCTTCCTTACCTACATTACCTAACTTACCTAAACTTACCTACCTTACATTTTCATCTACCTTACCGACCTTACCTTTTATCTACATTACCTACCTTACCTTTTATCTACATTACCTACCTTACCTTTTATCTACATTACCTACCTTACCTTTCATCTACTGTAGTTGAATGTGCTGACTGTAAGTCACTCTGGATAAGAGCATCTGCTAAATGACCTAAATGTAAATGTAGATGCAATTTTCTCTTTGTAGTCCATTCACATTCACTTGGTTCTGAAAGGGTTGAATTGTTCTTTCTATGGAATAATTGTCTACTGCCATCGTCACGTCAGTTATTCTGTGTAGGCTCAGTATGTAGCCTACGAGGCAGCTAGGGAGCATGGCTGTGAGTCAACAGTCAGTCAGTAAGAGCCCAGGGCCCAGCCCAGCAGACGTCCCGTTTGGCCGTTTCCATTAGGCACCATTGAGTTTGCTCACTACAGAGCCTCAATGTCATTCACAATGGCCAGGAGATGACAGATTACACCAAAGGCTCTGCTAACAGCAGGCTTCCGCTCCCTCATCTCTAAGTCCACACACTTCTTTATAGGGTTGTCAGTCAGTGCTAACCAATAACCTGGGTAAATACTGTACTGTAGAACCGAATCATAACTGAAACAACATCTGACCTAGAAGAGAGAGTTGAAGGACTGGTGTGTGTTAGAGAGCTCACAATGCTGACATTGTAATGACTATGATGTATTTTAGCAGGACTTTAGTCACTGAAGTGGTGATATCCTATCACGGGTCTCTATTGTGAAAGCCTTACACAGTTGATGTCATGTCTCATTCATGGAAATCGGGAAGATGCTCTCATTGCAACTCACAAGGCAGTTTTTTTCCCCTACGTTTTTCTCCGTATTTGCAACGTTTTAGTTGTTTGAATCATTTTATTACCTCAGTGGACCTCCGTAAGCAGACCAAAACTAGGACTGTTTGTGCAGCATAGGTCAGCCTTATCAATCATTAACCGAAGAATGGAAACGCATGCCTTTTCTCTCAAAACTGCAGTGAATGGACATAGGCTGTATTGACAAACTTCCCTGCCCACCCACGCTATCCTGATAGGCTGGTCTGTGTCAAGGGGTTATGACACTATCGCCCTCACCACCTATGGCTATCTCCGACAGGGGCCCCCTCTGAAGTCAACCATGTGCCTTTACTGTAACTAGCTAACTGCAGCTGGTAGCTACAAAAGGCTGACGTGCTTCACAACCACACACAATTTACTTTATAGTCAAACAGAGAAGTTTACCAGACTAGCTTAGTATGAAATCTGAAACGAGAGCTCAGGAGTAAATATTTGAGGTAAAACACATTGTGATTTTCCCACTCAGTTCCCTCCGATCAGTCTTTCTGTCTGTTACAAAGCATAGATAAACAAACACATGCTCTGTTGTGTTTATTCTGTCTTTACATACAGTATCATCCCCTTTGAAGTACATGTCTGTGTGACATGTAGATTAATCCTCAGCTGCTCTGTCACTGTTAGTTCCTATAGTGTTTTAACCCCTCTCTCTCTGACTAGATAGTAAATAGTCATGTTTTTGTGTTACTAATGTCTTTCTGTCATGTCTCTCCCTCCACAGGTCAATGTTCGTGTCACCACCATGGACGCTGAGCTGGAGTTTGCCGTCCAGCCCAGCACCACTGGTAAACAGCTCTTTGACCAGGTCAGTGTTTACAGTATCCTTCTTGCTGTTATATTCATAGGGTTGGTCCTGTTATTACCAGCAACAACAGAGCACCTAGAGTATTTACAATATATTTTTTGCAGACATTTATATTAAATATATTTTGAAGCCATCCTCTCGTGTGTGTGTGTGTGTGTGTGTGTGTGTGCGCGCGCTTATCAGTTGCCCTGCTCTAGTGACCCGGCCCCAAGCCCACTCCCCCACCTCTCCATACCTCCAGGCCTGTCCTGTACCCACTCACAGCCATTGATATGTTATCTAAGGCAGGGTTTCAAGAGATTTGAACTGGAATTGTTCTTATCAGACCCTCTCTCCTCACGTACTCTAGCAACCATTTCCCGAAAGGGGTGTTGTGCTTAGAGCCAAGAGGTTACTGAAACTGATTACCGGTAGGGTGATGTTACTGAAACTGATTACTGGTAGTGTGAGGCTACTGAAACTGATTACTGGTAGTGTGAGGCTACTGAAACTGATTACTGGTAGTGTGAGGCTACTGAAACTGATTACTGGTAGTGTGAGGCTACTGAAACTGATTACTGAAACTGATTACCGGTAGTGTGAGGCTACTGAAACTGATTACTGGTAGTGTGAGGCTACTGAAACTGATTACTGGTAGTGTGAGGCTACTGAAACTGATTACTGGTAGTGTGAGGCTACTGAAACTGATTACCGGTAGTGTGAGGCTACTGAAACTGATTACCGGTAGGGTGATGTTACTGAAACTGATTACCGGTAGTGTTAGAAGAGAGAGCATGATAAAAGCCTTTTCCTTTTTATCAGATTACAATATATATATAACAATCTAGATGTAAAATTGACATTATTTCTGGAAGTGAATAGAGGTCGACCGATTATTCCGAATGGCCGATTAATTAGGGCCGATTTCAAGTTTTCATAAAAACGGTAATCGGCATTTTTGGACACCGATCATGGCCGATTGATTACATTACACTCCACGAGGAGACTGCGTGGCAGGCTGACTACCTGTTATGCGAGTGCAGCAAGGAGCCAAGGCAAGGTGCTAGCTAGCATTAAACTTATCTTATAAAAACAATCAATCTTAACATAATCACAAGTTAACCTCTCTAGGATAGGAGACGCTTGCGTCCCACTTGGCCAAAAGCCAGGGAAAATGCAGCGCGGCAAATTAAAATAAAATATAAAAATCTAACTTTCATTAAATCACACATGTAAGATACTAAATTAAAGCTACACTCGTTGTGAATCCAGCCAACATGTCAGATTTTAAAAAGGCTTTTCGGCGAAAGAATAAGAAGCCATTATCTGATGATAGCACAACAGTAAACAAAGAGAGTAGCATATTTCAACCCTGCAGGCGCGACACAAAACGCAGAAATAAAATATAAAACATGCCTTACCTTTGACGAGTACCTTTGGCACTCCAATATGTCCCATAAACATCACAATTGGTCCTTTTGTTCTATTAATTTCGTCCATATATATCCAAAATGTCCATTTATTTGGCGCGTTTGATCCAGAAAAAAACAGCTTCCAATTTGCGCAACGTCACTACAAAATATCTCAAAAGTTGCCTGTAAACTTTGCCAAAACATTTCAAACTACTTTTGTAATACAACTTTAGGTATTTTTAAACGTTAATAATCGATCAAATTGAAGATGGGTTTATCTGTGTTCAATACAGGAAGACAACAAACCAACGTTACTTTTCAAGTCTTGCGCAACTCTCAACAGTGCAACCCAGTTCCTAGATGGCCGTACTTCTTCATTGCACAAAGGAATAACCTCTGTCCAAAGACTGGTGACGTCCAGTGGAAGCGGTATGAGTAGCAGGAAGTTGAAATTGTGCACGCTATTTATCCAAAAGTGAAAATGCTGCCCCCTATAACTTAAGAAGTTAACTACACATAGTTGATGATATTACTAGTTTATCTAGCTTGTCCTGCGTTGCATATAATCAATGCGGTGCCTGTTAATATATCATTGAATCATAGCCTACTTCGCCAAACAGGTGATTTAACAAGCGCATTCGCGAAGAAAGCACTGTCGTTGCACCAATGTGTACCTAACCATAAACATCAACACCTTTCTTAAAATCATTACACAAGTATATATTTCTAAACCTGCATATTTAGTTAATATTGCCTGCTAACATGAATTTCTTTTAACTAGTGAAATTGTGTCACTTCTCTTGCGTGTTGTGCAACAGAGTCAAGGTATATGCAACAGTTTGGGCCGCCTGGCTCGTTGCGAACTGTGTGAAGACTATTTCTTCTTAACAAAGACAGCCAACTTCGCCAAACAGGGGATGATTTAACAAAAGTGCATTTGCGAAAAAAGCACAATCGTTGCACGAATGTACCTAACCATAAACATCAATGCCTTTCTTAAAATCAATACACAAAGTATATATTTTTTAAACCTGCATATTTAGTTAAAATAAATTAATGTTAGCAGGCAATATTAAACTAGGGAAATTGTGTCACTTCTCTTGCGTTCATTGCGCGCAGAGTCAGGGTATATGCAACAGTTTGGGACCACTGGCTCATTGCGAACTAATTGGCCAGAATTGTACATAATTATGACATAACATTGAAGGTTGTGCAATGTAACAGGAATATTTAGACTTATGGATGCCACCCGTTAGATAAAATACGGAACGGTTCTGTATTTCACTGAAAGAATAAACTTTTTGTTTTCGAAATTATAGTTTCCGGATTTGACCATATTAATGACCTAGGGCTCGTATTTCTGTGTGTTATTATATTATAATTAAGTCTAGGATTTGATAGAGCAGTCTGACTGAGCGATGGTGGGCAGCAGCAGGCTCGTAAGCATTCATTCAAACAGCACTTTACTGCGTTTGCCAGCAGCTCTTCGCTGTGCTTCAAGCATTGCGCTGTTTATGACTTCAAGCCTATCAACTCCTGAGAATAGGCTGGAAATACTAAAGTACGTATTAGAACATCCAATAGTCAAAGGTATATGAAATACAAATGGTATAGAGAGAAATAGTCCTATAATAACTACAACCTAAAACTTCTTACCTGGGAATATTGAAGACTCATGTTAAAAGGAACCACCAGCTTTCATATGTTCTCATGTTCTGAACAAGGAACTGAAACGCTGTTTTACATGGCACATATTGAACTTTTACTTTCTTCTCCAACACTTTGTTTTTGCATTATTTAAACCAAATTGAACATGTTTCATTATTTATTTGAGATTACATTTATTTTATTGATGTATTATATTAAGTTAAAATAAGTGTTCATTCAGTATTGTTGTAATTGTCATTATTACAAATATATATATATATATATATATATATATATATATATATATCGGCCAATTAATCCGTATCGGCTTTTTTTGTCCTCCAATAATCGGTATCGGTATCGGCCTTGAAAAATCATAATCGGTCGACCTCTAAAAGTGAATCATCCCAACCATTGTCCTTCCCATGGAACCCAGAAATACATGTGTTTGAGCCGGTTCCTGACGTCAATGTTTTCTGTACAACATCTTTGAATACAGCATGTTTGTATAGTAAGTATAGAGGGACAATAAGACAATATCGTATTGTTCTCAGATTACCTTACATTGACGAGCTTGTAGTAAGTTGCTGCCGTAACCTCTTGTTGGTTGGTACTTCAGTGTAATGTACTGGATGTGAGGAGGCGGCAGCTATCTTAGTGGTTAGAGCAAAAGTTGCTGGCTTGAATACCCAAAGTGAAAAATCTGTCGATGTGCCGTTGAGCAAGGCACTTAGCTCTTATGTGCTCCAGGGGCGCCATACTACCATGTCTGACCTTGTAAAACAACACATTTCACTGCACCTTTCTGGTGTATTTGACAAATAAAAAACTTTAAAAAATTATGTGCTTATGTAATGGTTGAGTCCCATGGTGTCACGTCTGTAGCCACAGTATGGACTGGATTCCAAAGGCATCATGTAGGATCTTAATTTTCTCACTCTTTTGTTGCTGATCATTTTCCTGCATTGTAAGAAATGCAAACTTGTAGTATATTCAAGGTAGGGAATTTTACCTTCAGGCTCTCTGCAGAGATATCAGTATTAGATTCAGATGTTCCACTTCAGTGTCACTAAGAATTCCGTCAGCTACGTGTTGAAAGGCCTCAGTGGGGTGTGCCAGACATTGTCGTATAATGTCAAATAATTTGTGTTGGAAACAGTTTGTCGGCGCTCACAATACAGGTGCACGTAATGGGTTTGTCTTGTGAACTGTCCATCTGATAACCACCAGTAGCCAAAGTTTAAGTCTACTGACGTTGAACTACTGCTTCCTCTGGTTAGAAATGTGTCTGTCCAAAGCCTGTGACCTAATTGAATTAGAAACTTGGCATGAGCGGGTGAAGTCAGTAGCAGGAAGAACACAGACAGTGAGACAGAAGCGTACACACACACACACACACACACACACACACACACACACACACACACACACACACACACACACACACACACACACACACACACACATTTTAAATACTTTATTTGAATCCACCAATCAAATGTACAAACATTTCAAAGGTCCCTGTATGCGTGGCACTCAAGTGTACAGAAGGCACCTCCTTCTCCTAACAGCTAGGCTACCCACGACAGCTGAAACAGACCAGTACCTAGCCAACTGGTCTCCTTCTCCTAACAGCTAGGCTACCCACGACAGCTGAAACAGACCAGTACCTAGCCAACTGGTCTCCTTCTCCTAACAGCTAGGCTACCCACGACAGCTGAAACAGACCAGTACCTAGCCAACTGGTCTCCTTCTCCTAACAGCTAGGCTGCCCACGACAGCTGAAACAGACCAGTACCTAGTCAATTGCTTTGCCCTAGTTTTTGTGAGGCCCATAATCTGGAGGCCACGCAAGCCTGTGTACATGGCTGAGACTGCTGAATATCAGAGCCACCAGCTTGCACCTTCATGTGAGGCTGTCCCAGCATGCCACGAGGGGCTGTTTATTTAAGCAGCTTCTCGGCAAAGGCCTGCTCCATACTGTATAGCCGTCAAATGAGCAGCCCGGTCCTCCCCCTCACTCACACACACACACACACACACACTCACCCACACACACACACACAGAGTGACCCCCCCACACACACTGGTATTACTCAGCATCAGTGGTGAGCCCATCCCCTGTTAAAGTGGCCTGGAGTGGGCCACTCTCTGTGGTGGGCCCTGATCATATCCTCCTCTCTGTGGTGGGCCCTGATCATATCCTCCTCTCTGTGGTGGGCCCTGATCATATCCTCCTCTCTGTGGTGGGCCCTGATCATATCCTCCTCTCTGGGGGGGGGGGGGGGCTGATCATAGGACCATTGACGTGCAGCCCTGCTGCCTCAGCCCTACCTCTTCAACACACTCACTTTGATTTTTCCATAGAACTGCTTAAAGCCTTTTCCCCCACAGTTTTTCTTAGATACTGTGAATGTATACGTTCAGGACAGGCCACCTAAACAGTTCACTGTTCACGTTTGACTGGAGTGACCGTGCAAGGTGTGGCATTCGTGCTCCTGTCTCACTGTTCAGACTGCATGTGATGCAGAGTGGGAGATTCTCTAAAGTTGTCCAGAGGTGGTTCAAGCTGCTTCTCAATAGTTTTTTCCCCTCCAGTTTTATATACAGGATGTAGATTGTGTATATTATACATCTTTAATCCTTTGAATAATACTGCATATTTAACAATGATCTGCGCCCCAAAGATAAAGAATGAGAGAATCTTTTGATGTCATGCATGGCACAATTCTTGAATCCATTGTGGGACTAAACTAGGTCTTTTGTGTTGGGTGAGAACAGCTAACATGTAATCTACAGTTTGAGCTTCATTGATTCAACTGCAAATGTTTGTCTTAGAGCTGTTTAATGATTGGCTGATGGCCTGGCAGTGAGTGTCACACCCAGTTTGTAACTCTTTGGTCAAGTACTTTGCAGCCTTTTAACTCCTGGAAGGTTGATTAGTTCATTCCAGTACTTACGGTGGGGTTTTGTCTTTAATACAGGTACTATTGTTATTTGATAAAAATCTGTTTGACCCATCCCTAGACGGACATGTTCTGCTTTTGCAGACGGACAAAGGCCTCTAGTTGTACTTATTCCCCTGGGGAAAAGGAATCCTTCATTTAGATGACTCAATACCCTCTCTCTCTCTACCTCCTTTCTGTGTGGTTCCCGGTCCCAAAGACCCATGAAAGGGGCTGTTTGTGTCCTGAAACCCTCAGGACTTTCATTCCAGGGGAGACAACACAGTCAGATGCACTCTCTCATTTCAGGCCTGACTAGTCAGTGCTTGTTGTGCTAAAATACAATTTGGAGAGAAAAAATGTAACCTGAATCAAAGTCATTCATCTCCTGCAACTCTGGCACGTTAGCCCAGATCCATATTTGGTGGCAGCTAAGTAAGTACTGGGCGCTTGATTTTATGTTAACCTTGGCCACTGCTTATCGGATAGGAATGGGTGTGTGTGTGTGTGTGTGTGTGTGTGTGTTCACCCAACCAGCTAAGCACCCCACATGATGATTGGGTGGGGAATCTGTCAGCGACACAAACAGAACATGGCCTGGCGACTGGTGAGAGTTTCTCATCCTAATTGAAATGCCTGGTCTATAGACTCTCCATAACCCATAATATAGAACTATAGGGTGCCATTTCAGCCTATACATATATCTATGTTGCAGTCATTTTGGAAAATAATAAAAAAACCTAGAGATCAAAGAAGTCTCTGGTCTATCACAGTTGAGCTCCGAAGTCAGCGGAAAAGAGCACCTCTCCAACAAGTGATTTCCCAGATCTGTAATTGGCTACTCTTCCCTCTCACTACGCTAATCCCTGATTAATGGGAGAATAAAATCGATATAGTCACATATCAGGGTGTAGTCTTTTACGATATATGTTATCTTATCATTTTGACAATAGCGTAATATTATTTTTGTGCTAGTTGGCTGTACCTGCACCAAAACTCCAGTATTTTTCCTTCAAAGCTTGTTCTCCATCTTCTTTTTAAATAGGGAGCCAATTAGTTTTCAGCACTTTTATTTCCATGACTGATCAGAACTGGTTTTCTCATGGCTCTCTCTTCTCCCTCTGCTGCAGCAAACATATGGTGAGCAATATGTTTGTGACACCGAATCGCAATAGAATGATAGTATCGAATTGCAATACATATCGTATCGGCACCTAAGTATCATGATAATACTGGTTTGTGAGGTCCCTGGCAATTCCCAGCCCATCATTTCCTAATGTTCCAGTGTGTTGTAAAGGAACCAGTCATACAGACAGTACACACTAGTCATTCACTATTAGGGTTCCTCAGAAGTCAAACAATAGAGGCATAGTGTTGGGGAATAGACCAGTGTAGTAGACCAGTAGTGAACTATATGTAGTCATTTAATTACATTTTACTGTAGCTTGGTGGTAGTTGAACTAAATTCAGATCTTGGTAGTGTTTTCAGTAGTTATTAACTTTTTTGACAGCTAACTACTGGAACTACACACTAACATCACTTTTTTGTTGTTGCAAAAAGAAGACAAAATATTGGTAGGATGCAGTTCAAGAGTATGTGATGCTTGAGGTGTCCAGCCCTGAGAGGGTGGAGAGGAGAATCTGATGCTTCATGGTGCGGAAGGCACCTAGGAGGATGAGAACAGAGGAGATGAGTCAGCTTTGGCAGTGAGGACAGCCTCTGTGACACATAGAAGAGCCGTCTCGGTTGAGTGACCCGTCTTGAAGCCTGACTGGTTAGGGTCAAGAAGATCATTCTGAGAGAGATAGCGAGAGAGTTGGTCAAAGACTCAAGTGTTTTGGAAAGATGATACATAAGGGAGACCAGTGAGAGTGTTGGTTTTTGAGGAGTGGAGAGACTCTAGCCATTTTAAAGTCAGAGGGGATGCAGCCAGTGGTCGAGGATGATTTTATGAGGGAAGTGAGGAATGGGAAAAGGTCTCCAGAGCTGGCTGGAGAAGGGGGGAGGGGGGTTTGGAGTCAAGGTTGTCAGGCGGCCGGACCTCACTTGTCATAGAATTTCAACTGGAGAGCGAGGGGAGAATGAGGTCAAGGCGTAGGATAGTTATGTGTGAGTGGGACCAGTGGACTCAATAGGCTAATTGAATGAGGAGCGGATGTCGTCGACCTTCTTTTCAAAGTGGTTAACAAAGTCGTCCTCAGAGAGGAAGGAGGGAGGGGGAGGGGTGGACGATTAAGGAGGGAGGAGAAGGTGGAAAAGAGTTTCCTAGGGTTAGATGCAGAAGCTTGAAATTTAGAGTGATAAAATGCAAAAGCAACAGCTACTCTTCCTGGGGTCCACACAAAACATAAAACATGACATAATACAGAACATTAATAGACAACAACAGCTCAAGGACAGAACTACATACATTTAAAACATCTGACATAACCTACATATGAGTATGTACACAAACTATCTGAACCAAGTTTGTTGTTCCCTTGAGCAATCTGAAATGGGAGGTCCATACAATCATGGCTCTATATAGTACTGTAAGTTTTCTTGAATTTGTTCTGGATTTGGGGACTGTGAAAAGACCCCTGGTGGCAGGTCTGGTGGGTTAAGTGTGTGTGTCAGAGCTGTGTGTAAGTTGACTATACAAACTATTTGGAACACATTGTTTTTATAAAAACAAGAAGTGATGCAGTCAGTCTCTCCTCAACTTTTAACCAAGAGAAACTGCTATGCATATTATTGATATTAGCCTTCTGATTACAGGGAAGAGCAAGATGTGCCGCTCTGTTCTGGGCTAGCAGCAGTTTTTCTAGGTCCTTCTTTGCAGCACTTAACCACAAGACTGGGCAAGAATCAAGATAAGATTAAACTAGAGCCCGCAGGACTTTCTTTGTGGAGTGTGGTGTCAAAAAAGCAGAGCATCTCTTTATCATGGACAGACCTCTCCCCATCTTTACAACCATTGAATTAATATGTTTTGACCATGACAACTTACTCAACAGCCACATTATTTATTATCAGATTCAGCTGAGGTCCAGGATTTAGGGAATGATTTGTACCAAATACAATGCTCTTTGTTTTAGAGATGTTTGGGACTAGTTTATTACTGGCCACCCATTCTAAAACTGACTGCAACTTTTTGTTTAGGGTTGCAGGGATTTCACTTGCTGTGGTTGCTGACACATATATGGTTGAATCATCAGCATACATAGACAGACAGGCTTTGTTTAATGCCAGTGCCATGTCATTAGCAAAAATAGTAAGTAGCTTTAGCAGAGGATACAGAGGAAGAGAAGGTAGGGAGGAGGGAGTGAAAGGATGAACGGTCCTTCGTAAGTTTAGTTCCCCTCGATTTTTGCACAGCTGCCTGCAGCACTGTTCTTTAAGCTTGCAATGAGTCACTCAGCCACGTTGCAGGAGGGAAGGGCTGAGCCAGCCGGGGGGAAAGGGGGCAGTGTGAGTCAAAGGATGTGGAAAGGGAGGATAGTAAGGTCAAAGAGGCAGAATCAGGAGATAGGAGGGAGAAGGATTTAGAGCGAGATAATTGGATAGAAGAGGAGATGGTAGTGGGAGAGAGAGAATGAATATTGCGATGGCGGATGTCCATCTGGGTAGGGGATGAGTTGGTAGGGTTGGAGGAGAGGGAAACTACTAAAGAAACAAAGTAGTGATCAAAGACCTAGAATGGGGTTGCAGTGAGATTAGTAGGCAAATAGCATCTAGTAAAGATGAGGTCAAGCGCATTGCCTGCCTTGTGAGTGGCAGGGGACTGGGAAAAGAGGAAATGAGTGGAAAGAAAGAGGTGGAAAGAAATTAATCGGAGGCAGACGCCAGGAGGTTGAAGTCGCCCAGTACAATGAGTGTTGAGCCATTGTCAGGAAATTAGATTATGAAGGTGTCAAGCTCATTAAGGAACTCGATGATTACCTTGTGGGCAGTAGATGGCAACGATGTTAAGCTTGAGTGGAGAAAGACAACATTTAAAGTAGATGGCACTAGCTAGAAAAAAGACAGTACTAGACAACAACAGATTAGGATAAAAATGTACTTATCACTCCTGGAGATATCAGGAGTCCTCTAGCTATTGATTGAAGCACAACAACTGAATATATATGACGTTGTTGTGGCTAGCTACTCGCTGCTTTCAGTCAGTGCAGATTTGATCTTACTGCTTTTTCCAGTCAAAGTCTCCTGTGGAGAAGGAGCTGAGTCTGGTCCCAGATCTGTATGTGCTGTTTTATCAACTCTGGCAAGACAGCACAATCAGATCTGGGACCAATACGAGTTGGCAAAACATAAGAAACAGATCTGGGACCAATAGGAGTTGGCAAGACAGCACAATCAGATCTGGCTCCAGGCTAGAAGGAGCTAACCCGTATGTCCGGGGCTGGGAAAAGTGTAATCCTATGAGGCCTGGCCAGATTAAGCCTGGTACCTGAGTATGTCATTTTAAGGGCAAGCGCTCTGGGCCGTGCCAACATAATGCCACAGGGCTCAAAGGCCTGTTTATACAAGATGCTCTGCTCTGCTTGTGATCATGCAGCACTGGTGCTACAATCTAGTTTATTTTACAAATCAAATCAAAGTTCATTTGTCACGTGCTCCGAATACCCCTTACAGTGAAATGCTTACTTACAGGCTCTAACCAATGGTGTGTGTGTGTGTGTGTGTGTGTGTGTGTGTGGGGGGGGGGGGGGTAAGTAAAGAAATAAAACAACAGTAAAAATACATTTGAAAAAAGAGTAGCAAGGCTATATGCAGACACCTGTTAGTCAGGCTTATTGAGGTAGTATGTACATGAATGTATAGTTAAAGTGACTATGCATATATGATGAACAGAGTAGCAGAAGCGTAAAAATAAGGGTTGGCGGGTGGTGGGACACAATGCAGATAGCCCGGTTAGCAAATTTGGTTACCTGTTCAGGAGTCTTATGGCTTGGGGGTAAAAACTGTTGAGAAGCCTTTTTGTCCTAGCCTTGGCACTCCGGTACCGCTTGCCATGCGGTAGTAGAGAGAACAGTCTATGACTGGGGTGGCTGGGGTCTTTGACAATTTTTAGAGCCTTCCTCTGACACCGCCTGGTGTAGAGGTCCTGGATGGCAGGCAGCTTTACCCCAGTGATGGACTGGGCCGTATGCACTACCCTCTGTAGTGCCTTGCGGTCGGAGGCCGAGCAATTGCCGTACCAGGCAGTGATCAAGTTTTTAATCGATGTACAGTACCAGTCCAGTTTTGACACACGTACTAATTCAAGTGTTTTTCTATATTTTTATTATTTTCTACATTGTAGAATAATAGTGAAGACATCAAAACTCTGAAATAACACACAGCTTCACCTGGAATGCGTTTCCAACAGTCTTGAAGGAGTTCCCACATATCCTGAGCACTTGTTGGCTGCTTTTCCTTCACTCTGTGATTCAACTCATCCCAAACCATCTCAATTGGGTTGAGGTCGGGGGATTGTGGAACCCAGGTCATCTGATGCAGCACTCCATCCCTCTCCTTATTGGAAAAATAGCCCTTACACAGCCTGGAGGTGTGTTGGGTCATTGTCCTGTTGATAGTCCCACTAATGATAGTCCCACTAAGCGCAAACCAGATGGGAGGGCGTATCGCTGCAGAATGCTGTGGTAGCCATGCTGGTTAAGTGTGCCTTGAATTCTAAATAAATCACAGACGGTGTCACCAGCAGAGCACCGTCACACCTCCTTCTCCATGCTTTATGGTGGGAACCACACATGCAGAGATCATCCGTTCACCTACTCTGCGTCTCACAAAGACATGGCGGTTGGAACCAAAGGACAGATTTCCACTGGTCTAATGTCCATTGCTCGTGTTTCTTGGCACAAGCAAGTCTCTTCTTATTATTGGTTTTCTTTAGTAGTGGTTTCTTTGTAGCAATTCAACCTTTAAGGCCTGATTTCACACAGTCTCCTCTGAACAGTTGATGTTGAGATGTGTCTGAACTCTGTGAAACATTTATTTGGACTGCAATCTGAGGTGCAGTTAAATCTAAGGAACTTATCCTCTGCAGCCGAGGTAACTCTGGGTCTTCCTTTCCTGTGGCGGTCCTCATGAGAGCCAGTTTCATCATAGCACTTGATGGTTTTTGCAACTGCACTTGAAGAAACTTTCAAAGTTCTTGAAACTTTCCGTATTGACTGATGTTCGTGTCTTAAAGTAATGATGGACTGTCGTTTCTCTTTGCTTATTTGAGCTGTTCTTGCCATAATATGGACTTGGTCTTTTACCATATAGGGCTATCTTCTGTATACCACCCCTACCTTGTCACAACACAATTGATTGTCTCAAACGCATTAAGAAGGAAATAAATTCCACAAATTCACTTTTAACAAGGCACACCTGTTAATTGAAATTCATTCCAGGTGACTACCTCATGAAGCTGGTTGAGAGAATGCCAGGAGTGTGCAAAGGTTGGCTACTTTGAAGAATCTCAAATATATTTAGATGTAACACTTTTTGGGTTACTACATGATTTCATATGTGTTATTTCATAGTTTTGATGCCTTCTCTATTATTGTACAATGTAGAAAATAGTCAAAATAAAGAAAACCCCTTGGAGTAGGTTTGACCAGTACTGTATATACTACTGCCGTGTGGCAGTTGTGTAAGCTAGTGGATTTAATATATAGAGGTACTATACATTGTTTACTTATATCCATTCATTTTGTCCTGGAGATCTGTGCATGTAACTTGAGTTTTCACTCAAATCTTCCATTGACATCAATGCATGATTTATGCAATTATCAAGAAGTGCTCAGATCTCAATTCAGGTTCCTGCCTTCACAGTGTATCCTATTTATTTTGTGTTTGGTATGTACAGTTTGTCTCTAGTAACTGTCTTACTGACAGTGTTGATTCATAGTACTGTCTCTTTCTCGTTCACAGGTGGTGAAGACCATCGGCTTGAGGGAGGTCTGGTACTCTGGTCTTCAGTATGTAGACGGTAAAGGATACCTCACCTGGCTGAAGCTTGACAAAAAGGTAAGGTTAATCTAGGACTACAAATTTTACAAGTCCCCTGTATTTTGCCTGATGTAGTACTGTACAAATATTTGTCCATATCTGCTCAGGCATTCTCAAACCATTTCCCGCTGTATTCTTAAACCGCTGGACTCCATAACCATTCTATGGTAAACAAAATAAAATAGGCCATACAAAAAGAGCACATTCTTTTAAAGGCGGGGTCAAATCACTCCACACTACATTTGCTTGCCACTCACTCACTGCATTATTGAATTCACATAATGCATTGCGGCTGCCCAATGGCCACCCTCTCTCACTCCTGTGGCTAATTCTTAATCTCTCTTCTTTTATTTTCACATCCTGTCAGGGACTCTGTCAAATGGCACCCTATTCCCTATTTAGTGCACTACTTTTGACCAGGGCCCATAAGGATCCCCACGGGGCTCTGGTCAAAAGTAGTGCACTCTACAGGGAATATGGCGCCATTTGTGATGTAAGCAATTTCCAGTGAATCCACTGCAATGAAATTCCTGTGCAGTCGGTAGTGTGAACTCTTAGTGAACTGCTAGAAACTAAAATACTAGTTCTACTTCACTCTTGCTGTTGTTCCTGAGCAAACAGAAATCTCACACTGCTCTGTCTTCATTCATTTGTAGATCATGTAGACTCTGTACTGCCAGTATAGCGACGGTATAGCTACAGTATATCTACAGTATAGTTACATTATAGGTAAAACACCTCCACATGTGTTTGTGGAATTGAGTTGAGCCTGTGTCAATGTGCAGCATTTCCAAATGGGTCAGATGGTTATCACCAGAGCTGTATATACAGGATATGTACTGTATGTATCAAATGGCTCTGGTATCACATCAGAGGTCACACACATGGTTATAGGGGTAGTAGAGTAACTTTACTTAGTTTACAGTGAAAGGTGTATAAGTGGTTATAGGAGTAGTAGAGTAACTTTACTTAGTTTACAGTGAAATGTGTATAAATGTGTATAAATGGTTATATGGGTAGTAGAGCAACTTTACATAGTTTACAGTGAAAGGTGTATAAGTGGTTATAGGAGTAGTAGAGTAACTTTACTTCGTTTACAGTGAAATGTGTATAAATGTGTATAAATGGTTATAGGGGTAGTAGAGTAACTTTACTTAGTTTACAGTGAAAGGTGTATAAGTGGTTATAGGGGTAGTAGAGTAACTTAGTTTAAAGTGAAAGGTGTATAAGTGGTTATAGGAGTAGTAGAGTAACTTTACTTAGTTTACAGTGAAAGGTATATAAGTGGTTACAGGGGTAGTAGAGTAACTTTACATAGTTTACAGTGAAAGGTGTATAAGTGGTTATAGGGGTAGTAGAGTAACTTAGTTTACAGTGAAAGGTATATACATGGTTATAGGAGTAGTAGAGTAACTTTACTTAGTTTACAGTGAAATGTGTATAAATGTGTATAAATGGTTATAGGGGTAGTAGAGTAACTTTACTTAGTTTACAGTGAAAGGTGTATAAGTGGTTATAGGGGTAGTAGAGTAACTTAGTTTAAAGTGAAAGGTGTATAAGTGGTTATAGGAGTAGTAGAGTAACTTTACTTAGTTTACAGTGAAAGGTGTATAACTGGTTATAGGGGTAGTAGAGTAACTTAGTTTACAGTGAAAGGTATATACATGGTTATAGGAGTAGTAGAGTAACTTTACTTAGTTTACAGTGAAATGTGTATAAATGTGTATAAATGGTTATAGGGGTAGTAGAGTAACTTTACTTAGTTTACAGTGAAAGGTGTATAAGTGGTTATAGGAGTAGTAGAGTAACTTTACTTAGTTTACAGTGAAATGTGTATAAATGTGTATAAATGGTTATAGGGGTAGTAGAGTAACTTTACTTAGTTTACAGTGAAAGGTGTATAAGTGGTTATAGGGGTAGTAGAGTAACTTTACATAGTTTACAGTGAAAGGTATATAAGTGGTTATAGGGGTAGTAGAGTAACTTTACTTAGTTTACAGTGAAAGGTATATACATGGTTATAGGGGAAGTAGAGTAACTTTACTTAGTTTACAGTGAAATGTGTATAAATGGTTATAGGGGTAGTAGAGTAACTTTACTTAGTTTACAGTGAAAGGTATATACATGGTTATAGGGGTAGTAGAGTAACTTTACTTAGTTTACAGTGAAATGTATATAAATGGTTATAGGGGTAGTAGAGTAACTTAGTTTACAGTGAAATGTGTATAAATGGTTATAGGGGTAGTAGAGTAACTTTACTTAGTTTACAGTGAAAGGTATATAAGTGGTTATAGGGGTAGTATAGTAACTTTACTTAGTTTACAGTGAAATATGTATAAATGGTTATAGGGGTAGTAGAGTAACTTTACTTAGTTTACAGTGAAATGTGTATAAATGTGTATAAATGGTTATAGGGGTAGTAGAGTAACTTTACTTAGTTTACAGTGAAATGTGTATAAATGGTTATAGGGGTAGTAGAGTAACTTTACTTAGTTTACAGTGAAATGTGTATAAATGTGTATAAGTGGTTATAGGGGTAGTAGAGTAACTTTACTTAGTTTACAGTGAAAGGTATATAAATGGTTATAGGGGTAGTAGAGTAACTTTACTTAGTTTACAGTGAAAGGTATATAAATGGTTATAGGGGTAGTAGAGTAACTTTACTTAGTTACTTAGGAACATTCCAGTGATTTCACACAGCCACCCCATTCACTCCCCATTCTTCACACAGCCACCCCATTCACTTCCCATTCTTCACACAGCCACCCCATTCGCCTCATCAATACCTTTTGGTTCCTGTTTCGGAGCCAACACAGAAGAAGAGACCAATGCCAGTAAACAAACAACGTTACAGAGGATCATTCAAGTTTATCAGTACCATTTTACCCATCCCTTTTTTAAAGAGGAAAATAACAGTGCATTTTTGAATGCAGCACCGTGCGTCCAAGATAATTTAACCCTCCGGGAAAAAGAAAGTTGATCCAATCCCATCATTCTTTGCTACTCATGAAACTAGTAGACATAGGGCTACATCCCAAATGGCACACTATTCCCTTATAGTAGTGCACTACAGGTCTCTGGTCAAAAGTAGTGCACTATATAGAGAAGAGGGTGCCATTTGGGACGCAGATCATTCTCAGAGGGCATACATCAATCAATGATCAATAAATTGTCTCTCTCCAACCAGGTGTCTTCCCAGGACGTGAAGAAGGAGAACCCGCTGCAGTTCAAGTTCCGCGCCAAGTTCTTCCCCGAGGATGTGTCTGAGGAGCTCATCCAGGACATCACCCAGAAGCTGTTCTTCATGCAGGTAACACACACACACACACACACACACACACACTGTTATACTATTCTTTGTACTCACAATGCTTCATTGCTGATACAAACAAATTTGTTAAGCGTGTGTGTGTGTGTGTGTGTGTGTGTGTGTGTGTGTGTGTGTGTGTGTGTGTGTGTGTGTGTCCAGGTGAAGGATGGCATCCTGAGCGATGAGGTGTACTGTCCCCCAGAGACGGCCGTGCTGCTGGCCTCCTACTCTGTCCAGGCCAAGTTCGGAGACTATACCCGGGACCTCCACCGGCCCGGCTACCTCACCTCAGACCGTCTGCTGCCCCAGCGGTGAGCGTCGATCCACTCCCAGCCCACACTAGGCCTGCGTCCCAAATGGCACCCTATTCCCTATCCAGGCCCTGGTCAAAACTTGTGCACTACATAGGGAATAGGGTGCCATTTAGGACACACCCGAGAGCTATTTTAGCACAGTAGCATGAAGCATACTTTTTGCTTCATTCATATCAATGTATTGTGGGTGCATTCTAAGTGGTATGCTAGTATCGACATTGGAACATAGGAAGCCAGGAGTACAGATACTAGACAATAGCTCAGTGTGCTGCTGTTATAAATCAGAACAGGATGAAGTTTTGTGTTCACATACATACATAGACACAAAGGAATCCAGATATTGATCATAACATGAGTACCCTTTATTCAGTGTACTCTCTGTTTACCCCCCTCTTCTGTTCCTCCTCCTTCTTCCTCTCTTCCTTTCTGTCCTCCCTCCTTCTCCTCCCTCTTCCCTCTCTTTCTCCTCCTTTTCCTCCTCTTCTTTCTCCTTCTCCTCCTCCTCTGTAGGGTTCTTGAGCAGCACAAGCTGTCCAGGGATCAGTGGGAGGAGAGGATCCAGGTGTGGCATGAGGAACACTGTGGAATGCTCAAGTGAGTTTCGGTCTGTTTTGGTTTGTATGAATCTCTATGTTGGTGTCCCTGTCATAAGGAAACAGGTCAATTGCATTATTTGTTGTACCTCAAAAAGCAGTCAATAGTTTCTTGTAGAGCAGTTGAATGAATAGTACAGCAGCGTTGTTTGTGTGTGGAGTCAAATCAATTCCAAACCATTCCTTAATTTGGTCATGTTTGATTGTGCAGGGAGGATGCCATGCTGGAGTACCTGAAGATAGCTCAGGACCTGGAGATGTACGGAGTCAACTACTTTGACATCAAGAACAAGAAGGGGACCGAGCTGTGGCTGGGAGTAGATGCCCTGGGACTCAACATCTACGAGAAGGAAGACAAGTAAGAAACAGGGTCCTGTTCAGTAGGTCACACCGTAGCAAAATGTTTTGTAAAGAAACATTTAAATGTCCAGGTAGTCCCTCCCAGTTTCAGTCTGTTTCAAAACGTTTATTCCCTACTGGACACCACCCATGTTCCCTCTCTAAACTGACCACTAGGGGGTCAATTCATGAAAAACTTGATTTGGGTTTGCTTGATAATGCCTGGTGTGCCAGTTGGGCAAGGTTTACACTTCTGGGTCTATCCCAATGCTTCCATTGAGCCAGACAAGCTCAATCAAACACATCTGAAAGATTTCAAATACTATTTGAACCCAGGTCTAACGTACTGTAGCCTATCTACCCATTCTGGTTCTGCTTGTCAATGATACCGGTGTGTTTTCCGGCCTTAGCCACAGTTCTGTGTCAGACATTGAAGCCTAATTCCAATGGATTTGACTATTGGAGCCGTACAGGTTAACCCGCGTCTTTACTTAATCAGTACCAATGAAGATGATTCTCACCAGACAGTTACCACAACTCTCTTCCCTTCCACTCTCTCTATCTTTTGATGAGCTTTTACTGTGTCTTCCTTCCTACCCAAGATTGCTCTGTGAATCTGCGATCCACCAAATGTGTGGGTGACACATGCGGTAACTGCGTGATTGTGTTAACTACTTGTTCCTTTTGAGGTCACTAAAGGTAATGTGTTAACTACTTGTTCCCTTTGAGGTCACTAAAGGTAATGTGTTAAAGTAGATTGTGACTTAATGTTCCAGATGACAGACATGGCAGCTCTGCTTTTAGCTCCTAAGCAACTTTGCGCTCGTCCTAATATTTCTATAAATATATATTTTACTTTTAGATTTGTGTGTATTGTTGTGAATTGTTATATTCTACTGCACTATTGGAACTAGGAACACAAACATTTCGCTACACCCGCAATAACATCTGCTAAATATGTGTGTGACCAATAAAATGTGATTTTATTTCATTTAATATGTGTCCCCAGCTTCTCTATACAGCCGATGGCCCTGCAGTCACTGACCCTCTGGCAGAGGAGTCAAGTAGTATTTGTTTATTTTCAAATACTTTGAGCGTTTGAGTGAACCTGTCAGAGTGCTAGATGATTGGGGTTTACACTTTGCACTTTTGGGACTACTCCACCCAATCAAGCACAGAAAAGTATGTCTGGAAGACATGCCAAAGTAGTGTTTTGGGTGCAGTGGACTAACCTCTTGCTGGATTGTGTTGTTAACGGCCGTTACTCCCTCCCTACAGCTTCATGCACTGTTTAAACCCTCCATGCCAAAGGTCTCTTGAAAGCTGTCTGATCCAAGAGCCCCTAGAAGACTCTGTCTGGCCACAGATGGTAACTCTTTAACTTGAGTGGCCACAGATGGCAATGCTGTAACTCTGTAACTTGAGTGGCCACAGATGGCAATGCTGTAACTCTTTAACTTGAGTGGCCACAGATGGCAATGCTGTATCTCTAACTTGAGTGGCCACAGATGGCAATGCTGTATCTCTGTAACTTGAGTGGCCACAGATGGCAATGCTGTAACTCTGTAACTTGAGTGGCCACAGATGGCAATGCTGTATCTCTGTAACTTGAGTGGCCACAGATGGCAATGCTGTAACTCTGTAACTTGAGTGGCCACAGATGGAAATGCTGTAACTCTGTAACTTGAGTGGCCACAGATAGCAATGCTGTAACTCTGTAACTTGAGTGGCCACAGATGGCAATGCTGTAACTCTGTAACTTGAGTGGCCACAGATGGTGTGCTGTAACTTGGATTGTTTGGGATTCCCCATTGTCTTACTCTCCACCAACATTATTGTGGCTTGTGTCCAAATTGTCTGGAGGTTTTATGTTTCGCTTTAAATCCATACAAAGCACACATTGATGAGTGTTAGAGTTCCATCAAAGTGTTTATTTACAGAAACTTTTTTTTTTTTTTTTTTTACCTTTATTTAACCAGGCAAGTCAGTTAAGAACAAATTCTTATTTTCAATGACGGCCTGGGAACAGTGGGTTAACTGCCTGTTCAGGGGCAGAACGACAGATTTGTACCTTGTCAGCTCGGGGGTTTGAACTCGCAACCTTCCGGTTACTAGTCCAACGCTCTAACCACTAGGCTACCCTGCCGCCCCACAGAAACTTTTGTACCATAGAATGGCTTTAAAATGAATCTAACGCTCTTATTTTAAGTTAGTAGTCTGATACCTGTAAATCTGGCTAACCATAAAGAAGAGCGAGACACTCAAACACAGGGCTCTGTGTGTGTATGTAGGGTTCTTAGTGTCCTTGAGTGTGTATGCATGCGTGTGTGTGTGTGTTTGTGCATTCTGGGGCTCGGCTGTAACCATGGCAACGCTGACTGGTTTTTCAAGCTGTGCCTTAAGAATCCGAGACTAACTTAGAGCGCAGGCCCCGCGAAGAGGGTTCCAGGCCATAGACAATATGTAGCACCATTACTGCCAAGAACTCACACACACACACACACACACACACACTAACGTAGCATTGCTCCTTTTTGTGTCAGATATTGCCATTCTGCCAAGGTTTTAGTCCTTAGGCCCTTTGTCAAACAAACACACACCCTCATTTAGCAGAAGAAATATAGCTAGCTATCAGGACAGGATTCCATTTGAACCCTATATCACACCACTGGGACCTTTTAGTTTGTAGAAAATAAGGTCTATTTTGTGTTTTTTGTCCTATATTGTCCCTGATTGCTGGATAAAGCCATCCACATACATGTTCACATTTCTATGAGATTCTATATAACGCAGAACACACCATATATTCTTTATATATTCTCTATGGAACACATCTCTGTTCAACCTCTGTGGGTACTGTGGATAACAGTTGTTAGGGGTCATTGGAAGGGGTTACCTTATCTTCTTGACGCACCCATCCCGTTAGCGGGATCATTTTCATCAACACCCGCTGAATTGCAGCGCGCCAAATTCAAATTAAATTACTAAAAATATTTAATTTTCATGAAATCACAAGTGCAATATAGCAAAACACAGCTTAGCTTGTTGTTATTCCACCTGGCGTGTCAGATTTCAATACAGCTTTTTTGGCGAAAGCATAACAAGCGTTTATGTAAGAACATCTCTCTCAGTAGACAAAATATTACAAACAGCTAGCAGCCAAGTAGATTGGTCTCGAAAGTCAGAAAAGCAATAAATTAAATCGCTTACCTTTGATGATCTTCGGATGTTTGCACTCACAAGACTCCCAGTTACACAATATATGTTCCTTTTGTTCCATAAAGATTATTTTCATATCCAAAATACCTCCATTTGTTTGGTGCGTTATGTTCAGAAATCCACAGGCTCGAGCGGTCACGACATCAGAGACAAAAATTCCAAATAGTATCCGTAATGTCCACAAAAACATGTCAGTTTTTTTATAATCAATTCTCAGGTTGTTTTAAAAATATATAATCGATAATATATCAACCGTAGTTTTTTCAATAGGAGAGGGAGAGACAATGGCTGCGCCACTCTGTTGCAAAACTCTGCGAACACCCAGCTATCCACTGACGCGATGTGATCTTTCTCGCTCATTTTTCAAAATAAAAGCCTGAAACTGTCTAAAGACTATTGACACCTTGAGGAAGCCATAGGAAAAGGAATCTGGTTGATATCCCTTTAAATGGAGGCAAGGCATCCAATGGAACAGAGAGCTTTCTGGGAAAAAGCACTTCCTTGTTGGATTTTCCTCAGGTTTTCGCCTGCAATATCAGTTCTGTTATACTCACAGACAATATTTTGACCGTTTTGGAACCTTTAGAGTGTTTTCTATCCCAATCTGACATATATATATGCATATTCTAGTTTCTGGGCCTGAGAAATAGGCTGTTTTAAATGGGTACATTTTTTTTTGCCAAAAACGAAAATCCTGCTCCCTACACTCAAGAAGTTATACAACGTCTAATCTAACACTTAGCCATGCCTCTAGATAAGACCTTGATCATCGTTATGTCTCAGTCCTCCTCGATGTCTTTAGATAAGACCTTGGTCATGGTTATGTCTCAGTCCTCCTCTATGTCTCTAGATAAGACCTTGATCAGCGTTATGTCTGTCCTCCTCTATGTCTCTAGATAAGACCTTGATCATGGTTATGTCTCAGTCCTCTATGTCTCTAGATAAGACCTTGATCAGCATTATGTCTCAGTCCTCCTCTATGTCTCTAGATAAGACCTTGACCATCGTTATGTGTCAGTCCTCCTCTGCCTCTAGATGAGACCTTGATCAGCGTTATGTCTCAGTCTTCCTCTGTCTCTAGATAAGACCTTGATCAGCGTTATGTCTGTCCTCCTCTATGTCTCTAGATAAGACCTTGATCGGCATTATGTCTCAGTCTTCCTCTATGTCTCTAGATAAGACCTTGATCAGCGTTATGTCTCAGTCCTCTGTCTCTAGATAAGACCTTGATCAGCGTTATGTCTCAGTCCTCCTCTATGTCTCTAGATAAGACCTTGATCAGTGTTATGTCTCAGTCCTCCTCTATGTCTCTAGATAAGACCTTGATCAGCGTTATGTCTCAGTCCTCCTCTATGTCTCTAGATAAGACCTTGATGAGTGTTATGTCTCAGTCTTCCTCTGTCTCTAGATAAGACCTTGATCAGTGTTATGTCTCAGTCCTCCTCTATGTCTCTAGATAAGACCTTGATCAGTGTTATGTCTCAGTCTTCCTCTATGTCTCTAGATAAGACCTTGATCAGTGTTATGTCTCAGTCTTCCTCTGTCTCTAGATAAGACCTTGATCAGTGTTATGTCTCAGTCTTCCTCTATGTCTCTAGATAAGACCTTGATCAGTGTTGTGTCTCAGTCTTCCTCTGTCTCTAGATAAGACCTTGATGAGTGTTATGTCTCAGTCTTCCTCTATGTCTCTAGATAAGACCTTGATCAGTGTTATGTCTCAGTCTTCCTCTACCTGATCCACATCTACCACAAACAGGATAACCAGGTTCCTAGAGTTAACGCCCAGAGAGACAGACAACTACTGGAGATCCCAGGACTGGAGATCTGGAGCATGTCAGCAGTTATGTTTTCAAGATGGAGCACTTTCTGTACAGAGCAAAATAATTATCTATCCCTTTAACTTAACAGTGTTCACTAACATTGATGCTAAAATACCCCGTAGAGTTCAGGTTTGGATCTCCAGGGAAAGCTTGTTGAAGAGAAAACTGCTCAAATAACCTCTAGTCTGGTATCAGATCTGTTTGTACAAAAGGTGACAAAACGTGACGTAGGTGTTAACAATACAGCACAAACAGATCTGGGATTCGTTAGGTGTATGTCACCCAGGAATTGAAATACCAGTTCAGGCAGCAGCAGGGTTTCACTGTGTCTCACTGGGTGTCACTGCGAGGCGGATCAAACAACTGTGTGTGTGTGTGTGTGCTCTCGCGTGTGTGTGTCCGTAAATTGCCAAATGAGATTGGCATCCAGTCAATGTGTCTCTCTCTAGTACACAATGGACGAGCCCCACCCCAGATTCCTCCCACCTAGCCCTATTGATACAGAGGCCAACATGTACAACACAGTAGTACAACACACAGTCCTGCCTCACACATGGATGAATCATATCCTATTTGCAATTGTTTCCTACCACATCCCAGGCTGCGTAACCAATGGCACCCTTTTCCATATGTAGTGCATAGCCCTATGGGGCCCTGGTCAAAAGTAGTGCACTATATTTAAGCAATAAGGCCCAACGAAGTGTAGTATATGACCAATATATCACTGCTAAGGGCTGTTCCATGCACCATGCAACGTGGAGTGCCTGGATACAGCCATTAGCCTTGGTATATTGGCCATATACCACAAACCCCAGGGGGAGGGGCGGGCCCAGCCACCTAGCTCTGTTCCTCCTGCCTAAAATCATTTCAATTGAAAGATTTGGCTACAAAAACCCTGGATTGTGAGTTGGGAAATAATCTGGAATAAATCTATGGAAAATGTACACTGTAATGTCCACTATTTAGCCACATAAAGACGCTTGTCCTGGAGGCAGTGATTTCCACTAGATGGGCTAGCTGCAAAGTCAAAATTGGCTATATATCGTAAGAATTCATGAAAACAAAAATGTGCTTTTTGGTTTTAATTTGGGTTAGGGTTAGGCATAAGGTTAGAAGTGTGGTTAAGGGTTAAGGTGAGGGTTAGGTTTAAAATGAGATTTTATGACTTTGTGGCTGTGTCAGCTAGTGACCACCCTGCAGAGCTGCCTCCAGTACATGAGTCATCCCAATAAATGACAACCTGTTTAAAGCACATGCGGCCTACACAATACTTACACTGGTTTGCCTTCTCCCCCACCAGACTGACCCCAAAGATCGGCTTCCCCTGGAGCGAGATCAGGAACATCTCCTTCAACGACAAGAAGTTCATCATCAAACCCATCGACAAGAAGGCCCCGGTGAGTTACACACTATAAACTGAGTCTACAAACATTAGGAATACCTGCTTTTTCCATGACACAGACTGACCAGGTGAATCCAGGTGAAAGCTATGATCCCTTATTGATGTGACTTGTTAAATCCACTTCAATCAGTGTAGATAAAGGGGAGGAGACAGGTTATTAAAGGATTTTAAGCCTTGAGACAATTGAGACATGGATTGTGTATGTGTTCCATTCAGAGGGTGAATGGGCAAGACAAAAGATTGGAGTGCCTTTGAACAGGGTATGGTAATAGGTGCCAGGCGCACCAGTTTGAGTGTGTCAAGAAATGCAACGCTGCTGGGTTGTTCATGCTCAACAGTTTCCTGTGTGTATCAAGAATGGTCCACCACACAAAGGACATCCAGCCAACTTGACACTGTGGGAAGCATTGGAGTCAACATGGGCCAGTATCCCTGTGGAACGTTTTTGAAACATTTTAGAGTCCATGCCTTTACGACTTGAGGCTGTTCTGAGGGCAAAAGGGGGGGCAATTCAATATTAGGAAGGTGTTCCTAATGTTTTGTACACTCAGTTTAGATCCACACTACAGGGCCAAACCAAGAAGGCTCCAGTGAGTTACACTATATTTCCACACTACAGGGCCAAACCAAAACGGCTCCAGTGAGTTACACTATATTTCCACACTACAGGGCCAAACCAAGTAACGTAAACTCACCCCGTTCTATACAAATGTGCGCAACCGTGACATTCAAACGAGGCTACAAAGAAAACTAATGGGATTGTGGCGACTGTGTTGACTTCAAAATCGGGGGTGTGAACTAGGTTTCTATTCAAGCGTTGATCGACATGGTAATGGCTCTATAGTATTGGAGAAAAGTTCAAAACTGACCCTCCGTTACATCTTGACATGCCATGTCGTAATGTACAGCACGCATAAAGCAACTATTTCTGTCTTACAATCTCTCTCCACCAGGTGTAGCACTTCTCTCATCGTTAAAAAACAAGAAAGGGACAGGGACAGGGTAAGCGGGTTACCTAGTCATTTTTTGCGTCGTCAATGCAAGCGATCATGACTCTCAAATTACACTGTTTACTTCTGAATATCACTTTAGCACCGCCCCAAAAACCTGATTCAAATTCGACACAAACCTTCATATAGGTATGTAATTTACACATTATATAAGCTCTTTATAGTGTTTTATTTACATTTTTAGAGGCGATAAGGTGATAAGTTGGACAGATCGAGTGGGAAAAAAGCCGTTTTCCCACACGACATCTCTCCTTCTCACTATCACGCATTAGTTTCTCTTCCCCACTCGCCATTTTTAAAAAGACTGTTAGGAATATTATGAATAAATGACTAAACAATATTCTCATTTTAAATGGAACTGTAACTAAGTAAACTTATACTCTGTTTTATTATATCTGATTAACAATATGAGTTCATAAGAAGGGATTGTGTGACACGGACAAGGAGTAATTAAATATAACGAACACCATTCCAAACTAGTCTGGGGAGGAGTGGGTTAAGTAAACACACAGGGTCGTTAACCTATGGTTGAACCGACGAAACTGAGCTCTGGGGTGTTTTAGATAAGGCAGTGAGTGCATTCCTAGGTTTTCTGTTAATTAGAACTATCAGCTAAGTGGTGATCGATAATGGTGAGCGGTCAAGAGTTAATTCAGTTATGTTGTGTGACCTGTGAGTGTGTTAGTGAGTTGGAATGAACTTTTGAACTCACTTAATTCTAGGTCGGGAGGAGGGGATTCGTTCTAGAAGCAATGAAATGACGTCATGTTATTGTATATAAACTGTTGCTCGTGGTAATGTGGCAGCGTGCTCCGAGAATAAATACTTTTATCTATTATTGATAAGACTGGTCTCCGTCTATTTTATGCAAACAAGAATCTTACAAATTCTCATAAAATAGATTAAGCGAATTAAATTAATGAAAACATATTGGAATAATTAAATTACAGTAACAAAGACCCGACGGAGCTCATTGCCTTCTTGAATCATGCAGAAATGCAGAAATGTGCAGCGTGGAGGTCATGTCATTGATTTTGTTGGAAAGGGGAAAAATTGTGCTTTACAATGGTATTGACATTACAGTTGATCTGGAAGTGTTACGTTTTTGGGGCACTAAAATAAAGTCAATTGTTCGGACCAAGGCGATGTACAAAAGTGAGTGAATTTACGTTAGGTTCCAGTGAGTTACACTATAGTTCCACACTACAGGGCCAAACCAAGAAGACTCCAGTGAGTTACACTATAGTTCCACACTACAGGGCCAAACCAAGAAGGCCCCAGTGAGTTACACTATAGTTCCACACTACAGGGCCAAACCAAGAAGGCTCCAGTGAGTTACACTACAGGGCCAAACCAAGAAGACTCCAGTGAGTTACACTATAGTTCCACACTACAGGGCCAAACCAAGAAGACTCCAGTGAGTTACACTATAGTTCCACACTACAGGGCCAAACCAAGAAGACTCCAGTGAGTTACACTATAGTTCCACACTACAGGGCCAAACCAAGAAGGCTCCAGTGAGTTACACTATAGTTCCACACTACAGGGCCAAACCAAGAAGGCTCCAGTGAGTTACACTATAGTTCCACACTACAGGGCCAAACCAAGAAGGCTCCAGTGAGTTACACTATAGTTCCACACTACAGAGCCAAACCAAGAAGACTCCAGTGAGTTACACTATAGTTCCACACTACAGGGCCAAACCAATAAGACTCCAGTGAGTTACACTATAGTTCCACACTACAGGGCCAAACCAAGAAGGCTCCAGTGAGTTACACTACAGGGCCAAACCAAGAAGGCTCCAGTGAGTTACACTATAGTTCCACACTACAGGGCCAAACCAAGAAGACTCCAGTGAGTTACACTATAGTTCCACACTACAGAGCCAAACCAAAACGGCTCCAGTGAGTTACACTATAGTTCCACACTACAGGGCCAAACCAAGAAGGCCCCAGTGAGTTACACTATAGTTCCACACTACAGGGCCAAACCAAGAAGGCCCCAGTGAGTTACACTATAGTTCCACACTACAGGGCCAAACCAAGAAGGCTCCAGTGAGTTACACTATAGTTCCACACTACAGGGCCAAACCAAGAAGGTTCCAGTGAGTTACACTATAGTTCCACACTACAGGGCCAAACCAAGAAGGCCCCAGTGAGTTACACTATAGTTCCACACTACAGGGCCAAACCAAGAAGGCTCCAGTGAGTTACACTACAGGGCCAAACCAAGAAGGCCCCAGTGAGTTACACTATAGTTCCACACTACAGGGCCAAACCAAGAAGACTCCAGTGAGTTACACTATAGTTCCACACTACAGGGCCAAACCAAGAAGACTCCAGTGAGTTACACTATAGTTCCACACTACAGGGCCAAACCAAGAAGACTCCAGTGAGTTACACTATAGTTCCACACTACAGGGCCAAACCAAGAAGGCTCCAGTGAGTTACACTATAGTTCCACACTACAGGGCCAAACCAAGAAGGCTCCAGTGAGTTACACTATAGTTCCACACTACAGAGCCAAACCAAGCCAAGCTGTTCTGGTCTGGTTACGCATCTACCATAGTTGCTGGAACTGTGCTGTATAGGACAATGTGAAAATAAATACACTTATTAGAGCCAACACATTACAGTTTGGGTCAGCCCTACAGTCTGAATCAGGCATCATATGCAGGTCGCCATGATCCTGAATCACAATGACACTGTTTTGATGATGGATGGCATTCACCACATCACACACTGTCTCCACACACCACACTTAACATCACAATGAAACCAATCTGAAAGCATCAGCAAACAGCTGCAGCAGCTGTCCTGATGGACCAATTTAAAACACAGTAAGCCTGGTCCCAGGTCTGTTTGTGTTTGGCCAAACAACAACCATAGGAGTTGGCTGTACAGCACAAACAAATCAATGCAGTGTAAGTATGAGGTACAGGAAGATGTTTACTGTAAGTACAATTAATCTACCTGCCTGCCTACCTGCCTCCTATCTCCTCTCCTATCCTTCATTAACCCTATCCTAACCTCTCAGCCCTATCCTAACCTCTCAGCCCTATCCTAACCTCTCTCCTCTGTCTCCTTCATTAGCCCTATCCTAACCTCTCTCCTCCTCTGTCTCCTTCATTAGCCCTATCCTAACCTCTCAGCCCTATCCTAACCTCTCTCCTCTCCTATGTCTCCATCATTAACCCTATCCTAACCTCTCAGCCTTATCCTATCTCCTCTCCATCTCCTTCATTAGCCCTATCCTCTCTTCTCCTCCTCTGTCTCCTTGGGAGCAGCAGGTCCATTAGCCCTATCCTCTCCTCTCCTCCTCTGTCTCCTTGGGAGCAGCAGGTCCATTAGCCCTATCCTCAATCCCATCTTCTATTGTCAACAGAGCCCTGGCTCCAGACCCTGTGGCACAGATAGGGAGCAATACAGACACACATGCACACAAACGTGCATGAGGATGCACACACACACATGTGCATCCATACACACACGTGCACACACCCTGAGTGCTCTTCTAATGTCCTAATGTCCATCAAGCCTCTACACTCAAGGCACCTTATCTCTTCTGCTCAAGCCAGTGTGTGTGTGCGTGTGTGTGTGTGCGCGCCAGGGTTTCCGTTAGCCGGTAATTGCCGACCTTTTGGCAGACATAAACAATTAAAAGCCAATAAATATAATTGTTGCCGGCCAAATTGACCGGGAGAAAAAACTCTCCCAAACCAAGAAGGGCCCACGTTTCCCATGCATACCGTTGTATAGGCAACAGTATGCAGGCAGGTGGAAGCAGTATGCATACCGTTGTATAGGCAACAGTATGCAGGCAGGTGGAAGCAGTATGCATACCGTTGTATAGGCAACAGTATGCAGGCAGGTGGAAGCAGTATGCATACCGTTGTATAGGCAACAGTATGCAGGCAGGTGGAAGCAGTATGCATACCGTTGTATAGGCAACAGTATGCAGGCAGGTGGAAGCAGTATGCATACCGTTGTATAGGCAACAGTATGCAGGCAGGTGGAAGCAGTATGCATACCGTTGTATAGGCAACAGTATGCAGGCAGGTGGAAGCAGTATGCATACCGTTGTATAGGCAACAGTATGCAGGCAGGTGGAAGCAGTATGCATACCGTTGTATAGGCAACAGTATGCAGGCAGGTGGAAGCAGTATGCATACCGTTGTATAGGCAACAGTATGCAGGCAGGTGGAAGCAGTATGCATACCGTTGTATAGGCAACAGTATGCAGGCAGGTGGAAGCAGTATGCATACCGTTGTATAGGCAACAGTATGCAGGCAGGTGGAAGCAGTAAGCAGTGCATTTGGAAAACATGTACTTAAAACATGGAGGCAATTATTTTGTTTCAACTTTATTTTGTTGTCCAGAAGCCAAAGGCACAATCCTAGTCATAGTAACAACCCATCCTAGTCATAGTAACAACCCATCCTAGTCATAGTAACAACCCATCCTAGTCATAGTAACAACCCATCCTAGTCATAGTAACAACCCATCCTAGTCATAGTAACAACCCATCCTAGTCATAGTAACAACCCATCCTAGTCATAGTAACAACCCATCCTAGTCATAGTAACAACCCATCCTAGTCATAGTAACAACCCATCCTAGTCATAGTAACAACCCATCCTAGTCATAGTAACAACCCATCCTAGTCATATTAACAACCCATCCTAGTCATAGTAACAACCCATCCTAGTCATATTAACAACCCATCCTAGTCATAGTAACAACCCATCCTAGTCATAATAACAACCCATCCTAGTCATATTAACAACCCATCCTAGTCATAGTAACAACCCATCCTAGTCATATTAACAACCCATCCTAGTCATAGTAACAACCCATCCTAGTCATAGTAACAACCCATCCTAGTCATAGCAACAACCCATCCTAGTCATAGCAACAACCCGTCCTAGTCATAGCAACAACCCGTTCTAGTCATAGCAACAACCCGTCCTAGTCATAGTAACAACCCACCCTAGTCCTATTACCAACCCATCCTAGTCCTATTAACAACCAATCCTAGTCATAGTAACAACCATCCTAGTCATATTAACAACCCATCCCAGTCATAGTAACAACCCGTCATAGTAACAACCCATCCTAGTCATAGTAACAACCCATCCTAGTCATAGTAACAACCCGTCCTAGTCCTATTAACAACCCATCCTAGTCATAGTAACAACCCATTCTAGTCATACATACACCTTAGCCAAATACATTTAAACTCAGTTTTTCACAATTCCTTGTCAGTTAGGATAACCACTTTATTTTAAGAATGTGAAATGCCAGAATAATAGTATAGAGAATTATTTATTTCAGATGTTATTTCTTTCATCACATTCCCAGTGGGTCAGAAGTTTACATACATACGTATTTGGTAGCATTGCCTTTAAATTGTTTAACTTTGGTCAAACGTTTCGGGAAGCCTTCCACAAGCTTCCCACTGTAAGTTGGGTGAATTTTGGCCCATTTCTCCTGACAGAGCTGGTATAACTGAGTCAGGTTTGTAGGCTTCCTTGCTCACACAAACTTTTTCAGTTCTGCCCACACATTTTCTATAGGATTGAGGCCAGGGCTTTGTGATGGCCACTCCAATACCTTGACATTGTTGTCCTTGAGCCATTTTTCCACAACTTTGGAAGTATATTTGGGGTCATTGTCCATTTGGAAGACCCATTTGCGACCAAGCTTTAACTTCCTAACTGATGTCTTGCGATGTTGCTTCAATATATCCCCTCCTCATGATGCCATCTATTTTGTAAAGTGCACCAGTCTCTCCTGCAGCAAAGCACCCCCACAACATGATGCTGCCACCCCCGTGTTTCACGTCTGGGAGGGTGTTCTTTGGCTGCAAGCCTCCCCCTTTTCCCTCCAAACATAATGATAGTCATTATGGCCAAACAGTTCTGTTTTTGTTTCATCAGACCAGAGGACATTTCTCCAAAAAGTACGATCTATGTCCCCATGTGCAGTTGCAAACCGTAGTCTGGCTTTTTTATAGAAGCCAGTGGCTTCTTCCTTGCTGAGGAGCCTTTCAGGTTATGTCGATATAGGACTCGTTTTACTGTGGATATACAGTGCCTTGCGAAAGTATTCGGCCCCCTTGAACTTTGCGACCTTTTGCCACATTTCAGGCTTCAAACATAAAGATATAAAACTGTATTTTTTTGTGAAGAATCAACAACAAGTGGGACACAATCATGAAGTGGAACGACATTTATTGGATATTTCAAACTTTTTTAACAAATCAAAAACTGAAAAATTGGGCGTGCAAAATTATTCAGCCCCCTTAAGTTAATACTTTGTAGCGCCATCTTTTGCAACGATTACAGCTGCAAGTCGCTTGGGGTATGTCTCTATCAGTTTTGCACATCAAGAGACTGACATTTTTTCCCATTCCTCCTTGCAAAACAGCTCGAGCTCAGTGAGGTTGGATGGAGAGCATTTGTGAACAGCAGTTTTCAGTTCTTTCCACAGATTCTCGATTGGATTCAGGTCTGGACTTTGCCTTGGCCATTCTAACACCTGGATATGTTTATTTTTGAACCATTCCATTGTAGATTTTGCTTTATGTTTTGGATCATTGTCTTGTTGGAAGACAAATCTCCGTCCCAGTCTCAGGTCTTTTGCAGACTCCATCAAGTTTTCTTCCAGAATGGTCCTGTATTTGGTTCCATCCATCTTCCCATCAATTTTAACCATCTTCCCTGTCCCTGCTGAAGAAAAGCAGGCCCAAACCATGATGCTGCCACCACCATGTTTGACAGTGGGGATGGTGTGTTCAGCTGTGTTGCTTTTACGCCAAACATAACGTTTTGCATTGTTGCCAAAAAGTTCAATTTTGGTTTCATCTGACCAGAGCACCTTCTTCCACATGTTTGGTGCGTCTCCCAGGTGGCTTGTGGCAAACTTTAAACAACACTTTTTATGGATATCTTTAAGAAATGGCTTTCTTCTTGCCACTCTTCCATAAAGGCCAGATTTGTGCAATATACGACTGATTGTTGCTCTATGGACAGACTCTCCCACCTCAGCTGTAGATCTCTGCAGTTCATCCAGAGTGATCATGGGCCTCTTGGCTGCATCTCTGATCAGTCTTCTCCTTGTATGAGCTGAAAGTTTAGAGGTACGGCCAGGTCTTGGTAGATTTGCAGTGGTCTGATACTCCTTCCATTTCAATATTATCGCTTGCACAGTGCTCCTTGGGATGTTTAAAGCTTGGGAAATATTTTTGTATCCAAATCCGGCTTTAAACTTCTTCACAACAGTATCTCGGACCTGCCTGGTGTGTTCCTTGTTCTTCATGATGCTCTCTGCGCTTTTGACGGACCTCTGAGACTATCACAGTGCAGGTGCATTTATACGGAGACTTGATTACACACAGGTGGATTGTATTTATCATCATTAGTCATTTAGGTCAACATTGGATCATTCAGAGATCCTCACTGAACACCTGGAGAGAGTTTGCTGCACTGAAAGTAAAGGGGCTGAATAATTTTGCACGCCCAATTTTTCAGTTTTTGATTTGTTAAAAAAGTTTGAAATATCCAATAAACGTCGTTCCACTTCATGATTGTGTCCCACTTGTTGTTGATTCTTCACAAAAAAATACAGTTTTATATCTTTATGTTTGAAGCCTGAAATGTGGCAAAAGGTCGCAAAGTTCAAGGGGGCCGAATACTTTCGCATGGCACTGTAGATACTTTTGTACCTGTTTTCTCCAGCATCTTCACAAGGTATTTGCTGTTGTTCTGGGATTGATTTGCACTTTTCGCACCAAAGTACGTTCATCTCTAGGAGACAGAACGCGTCTCCTTCCTGAGCGGTATGACAGCTGCGTGGTCCCATGGTGTTTATACTTGCGTACTATTGTTTGTAGAGATGAATGTGGTACCTTCAGGCTTTTGGAAATTGCTCCCAACGATGAACCAGACTTGTGGAGGTCTACAATTTTTTTTCTGAGGTCTTTTGATTTTCCCATGATGTCAAGCAAAGAGACACTGAGTTTGAAGGTAGGCCTTGAAATACATCCACAGCTACACCTCCAATGAACTCAAATTATGTAAATTAGCTTATCAGAAGCTTCTAAAGTCATGACATCATTTTCTGGAATGGAAGTTATTTAAAGGCACAGCCAACTTATGTATGTAAATTTCTGACCCACTGGAATTGTGATACAGTGAAATAATCTGTCTGTAAACAGATGTTGAAAAAATGACTTGTGTCATGTACAATGTAGATGTCCTAACCGACTTGCCAAAACTATAGTTAGTTAACAAGAATTTTGTGGAGTGGTTGAAATATTAGTTTTAATGACTCCAACCTAAGTGTATGTATCCCTCCGACTTCAACTGTACATGTGATGTCTGTCATTCTGAGCATCGTGGGTAGATGCCCTAAATGGTTATGCACCAATAGCATACGGTTCCAGTAAATTAAAATCTTTCCGGTCACGTTGTCCAGTGCCACATTTTTCTAACGGGAACCCTGGTGTGTGTGTGTGTGTGGGGTGGGGGGGGGGTCAGCCTAACTGTGTTCAGTAACCGCAGATGGTAAGTGTCTCCTTCAAATTAAAGGTTTGGTTTAGTCATCCCTACTGTTCCTTTCAGCTGCCATTTTAACTTTCCATTCCAAACTAAATGGTCGCTATGGGTGTTGTCGAGTTTCGGACTCTGCACCTGCCTACTGTTAGTAGAGCCTTTGTCATTTCAACGTTATGGAAACACTAAAGATGGCTGGTTGCAAAACCATTTAGTCTGACCTGAGTTTTGTTCTTTTCTCCACCCTCCTTCACCTTTCTCTCACCCACCACTCTCCCCTGCCCTCTCTCTCTCTCTCTCTACTCACCCCTCCCCCTTTCTCTCTACCCATTCTCTCTCTTTTCCTACCCCCCTCTCTTTCTAATCTCTTCCTCTCTCAGGACTTTGTGTTCTTTGCCCCTCGCCTGCGCATCAACAAGCGTATCCTGCAGCTGTGCATGGGCAACCATGAGCTGTACATGCGCCGCCGCAAGCCAGACACCATCGAGGTGCAGCAGATGAAGGCCCAGGCCCGCGAGGAGAAACACCAGAAACAGATGGAGAGGTGTGTGTGTGTGTGTGTGCGCGCGCACGCGTGTGTGTGTGAGTTTAGAATTGGGGTGGCCAACTCTCCTCCTGGAGAACTACTGTATGTGCATGCTTTTGCTCCATCCCTACACAAACACACATAATCAGATTCAGAATATCACTCACGAAAAGGGATATATTGTATCCCATGATCGGAGTTGCCCAAAGTTAAAAAAATATGCCATGAATCATATCCTAGCATGTATCTCTTGCTCCAAAGCATAGCATGCTCTTCATTATAGCAAGACATGCTCAGCACCTTTGCAGGATTCACAGGTACATGAAGTACTGCAGAGATAGGCCACTAGCATAACTAGAGTAATCCCAGTGTAGCACTGATGATTCAGTAGCATGACCTCATTCTGGGATGAGTGACGCGACCTAAAGACAAGGTTGTGGGAGCTGGCTGCTGTATCTTCTAGTGTTAGCGGGACAGGATGGCCTTCGCACAGCTCTTCAACATGATGTTAGATGGCCAGGGTCCGTCACAATCACCTGTAGGACTTTCCCTACATTAGAACCTAACCCTACACTAGAACCTAACCCTACACTAGAACCTAACCCTAACCCTAAACCTACACTAGAACCTAAACCTACACTAGAACCTAACCCTAACCCTAACCCTACACTAGAACCTAAACGTAAACCTACACTAGAACCTAACCCTACACTAGAACCTAACCTTAACCCTACACTAGAACCTAACCCTAAACCTAACCCTATACTAGAACCTAACCCTAAACCTAACCCTATACTGGAACCTAACCCTACACTGGAACCTAACCCTAAACCTAACCCTACACTAGAACCTAACCCTAAACCTAACCCTACACTAGAACCTAACCCAACACTGGAACCTAACCCTAAACCGAACCCTACACTGGAACCTAACCCTAAACCTAACCCTACACCAGAACCTAACCCTACACTGGAACCTAACCCCGAACCTAACCCTACACTGGAACCTAACCCTAAACCTACACTGGAACCTAACCCTAAACCTAACCCTACACTGGAACCTAACCCTAAACCTAACCCTACACTGGAACCTAACCCTACACTGGAACCTAACCCTACACTGGAACCTAACCCAAAACCTAACCCTACACTGGAACCTAACCCTACACTAGAACCTAAACCTACACTGGAACCTAACCCTAACCCTATACTGGAACCTAACCCTACACTGGAACCTAACCCTAAACCTAACCCTACACTAGAACCTAACCCTAAACCTAACCCTACACTGGAACCTAACCTAACCCTACACTAGAACCTAACCCTACACTGGAACCTAACCCCAAACCTAACCCTACACTAGAACCTAACCCTAAACCTACACGGGAGCCTAACCCTACACGGGAGCCTAACCCTACACTGGAACCTAACCCTAACCCTACATGGGAGCCTAACCCTACACTGGAACCTAACCCTAACCCTACACTAGAACCTAACCCTAAACCTACACGGGAGCCTAACCCTACACTGGAACCTAACCCTACACTAGAACCTAACCCTAACCCTACATGGGAGCCTAACCCTACACTGGAACCTAACCCTAACCCTACACTAGAACCTAACCCTAAACCTACACGGGAGCCTAACCCTACACTGGAGCCTAACCCTATACTGGAACCTAAACCTACGCTGCCAACCATCAACAATAAAGGGGAAAGGGTGTTTTTGTGTCATTCGTCTAGATTGTCTAACCAGCTTATTTAACATCACTGAACAAACTACGAAGGGTATCTGTAGAATGACAGTTTAAACCTGCTACACTGTGTGTGTGTGTGTGTGTGTGTGTGTGTGTGTGTGTGTGTGTGTGTGTGTGTGTGTGTGTGTGTGTGTGTGTGTGTGTGTGTGTGTGTGTGTGTGTGTGTGTGTGTGTGTGTGTGTGTGTGTGTGTGTGTGTGTGTGTGTGTGTGTGTGTGTGTGTGTGCGTGTGTGTGTGTACAAAGTGTGTCTCTACTCAATGTGTGTAATATCACACAGCGAGAGGGGCCAATGACCCCCTGGGTGGTTATTACTTAATTAGCCAGCACACGTCAGCCTCTCTTTGTGTCTCACACCGGCCCTCTCTTATCTGCAGGGCCCAGCTGGAGAACGAGAAGAAGAAGAGGGAGGCCATAGAGAGAGAGAAGGAGCAGATGGAGAGAGAGAAGCAGGATCTGATGATGAGACTCTACCAGTTTGAGGAGAAGACCAAGAAGGCAGAGAAAGGTATGCCCGGGGAGAACAGGGTCTGACTGGTGAGGACACTAGGGTCAACCAGAGCACATTTATCACCTAAATGTAGGGAGATGTGTGAGTAAGAGACAGAGAATGTGTGTGTGTACATGCGTTTGTTGGTGTGTGTGCTGCATTTTCATGCCGCATTAAATAGCTTAAAACAGTAATGATATTTGAGAAAATTACTCTGTTGACAACAATTTGCATTTAAATAGTTGGAACATTTCTATTGAAGTTCTATTTTACTGGAAGTAGTAGTATACAGCTAGCTTTGTGCTATGTGTGACTTTATGTCCCGGTGAACCTTAGATAGCCCGGCGGTATTGTTTCTGCATGGTTAGATATCAGTTATCAGGTTGATAAGGCATTTACTGACTGTCAATGCTTCCTCATCGACCTTTGTTTGTAACCTTATATATTATTATACTATACATGGGTTGTATTCATTAGGCATCAAATGGAAGAAAAGCTACTAAAACAGGAAGGGACTACCTGAACGTGTCCAATAAGAAATAAGTGCTTTTGTTTTCTGTTGCAAAACAGAAATGAATATGACCATGACCAGCCCTAATGAATATGACCATGGTTTATCTCCATATTCAGTCTAGCAGACAGCGTATACCTTCTGCCGGATTTACTTAACCGGATTATTATTGCATTATTATTTCCATGAATAGCTGTGGAGAGGGTTTAGGATTACATCATGGAAGTAGAACAACCCTGTAACTACAGTAAGTGCCTGGTGGTTCCATACTATCCATAATGCAATCATACATTTCTAAGATTTTGTACTTCGTTTTGAAGGTCTGCTTCAGAGGTCGGTCCTTTGTCCTTACTAACATTTTAAGTGTAATGTTAGAGAGTTGTTAGGGTGTTTCTGATTGTAATGTTAGAGAGTTGTTAGGGTGGTTCTGATTGTAATGTTAGAGAGTTGTTAGGGTGTTTCTGATTGTAATGTTAGAGAGTTGTTAGGGTGTTTCTGATTGTAATGTTAGAGAGTTGTTAGGGTGGTTCTGATTGTAATGTTAGAGAGTTGTTAGGGTGTTTCTGATTGTAATGTTAGGGTGTTTCTGATTGTAATGTTAGAGAGTTGTTAGGGTGGTTCTGATTGTAATGTTAGAGAGTTGTTAGGGTGGTTCTGATTGTAATGTTAGAGAGTTGTTAGGGTGGTTCTGATTGTAATGTTAGAGAGTTGTTAGGGTGGTTCTGATTGTAATGTTAGAGAGTTGTTAGGGTGGTTCTGATTGTAATGTTAGAGAGTTGTTAGGGTGGTTCTGATTGTAATGTTAGAGAGTTGTTAGGGTGGTTCTGATTGTAATGTTAGAGAGTTGTTAGGGTGTTTCTGATTGTAATGTTAGAGAGTTGTTAGGGTGGTTCTGATTGTAATGTTAGAGAGTTGTTAGGGTGTTTCTGATTGTAATGTTAGAGAGTTGTTAGGGTGGTTCTGATTGTAATGTTAGAGAGTTGTTAGGGTGGTTCTGATTGTAATGTTAGAGAGTTGTTAGGGTGGTTCTGATTGTAATGTTAGAGAGTTGTTAGAGGGTTCTGATTGTAATGTTAGTTGTTAGTGACCTTATGTTTACTATGTGGTTGGAGTGTTTGTCTAAAACTATATGCGTTCCTTAGTGTAGTTCTGTTCTATGTCTAGTACTATATGTGTTCCTTAGTGTAGTTATGTACTATGTCTAGTACTATATGTGTTCCTTAGTGTAGTTCTGTACTATATGTGTTCCTTAGTGTAGTTATGTACTATGTCTAGTACTATATGTGTTCCTTAGTGTAGTTCTGTACTATATGTGTTCCTTAGTGTAGTCATGTACTATGTCTAGTACTATATGTGTTCCTTAGTGTAGTTATATACTATGTCTAGTACTATATGTGTTCCTTAGTGTAGTTCTGTACTATGTCTAGTACTATATGTGTTTCTTAGTGTAGTTCTGTGCTATGTCTAGTACTATATGTGTTTCTTAGTGTAGTTCTGTGCTATGTCTAGTAATTTATGTGTTTCTTAGTGTAGTTCTGTGCTATGTCTAGTACTATATGTGTTTCTTAGTGTAGTTCTGTACTATGTCTAGTACTATATGTGTTTCTTAGTGTAGTTCTGTACTATGTCTAGTAATTTATGTGTTTCTTAGTGTAGTTCTGTGCTATGTCTAGTACTATATGTGTTTCTTAGTGTAGTTCTGTGCTATGTCTAGTACTATATGTGTTTCTTAGTGTAGTTCTGTGCTATGTCTAGTACTATATGTGTTTCTTAGTGTAGTTCTGTACTATGTCTAGTAATTTATGTATTTCTTAGTGTAGTTCTGTGCTATGTCTAGTACTATATGTGTTTCTTAGTGTAGTTATGTACTATGTCTAGTACTATATGTGTTCCTTAGTGTAGTTATATACTATGTCTAGTACTATATGTGTTCCTTTGTATAGTTCTGTAGTATGTCTGGTACTATTTACTATATGTGTTTATGAATATCTCTGTCTTGCAGAGGTGTATTTGTATTTTATCTGTCAGTGTCTCTCTGAGTCTGACCTGCATGAGGAGCATGTGTTTGGGTGTTTTAGGTGTTTTCCAGGTCATCTTTGATGCCTTACTAGTCTGTGTATCGTGTTAGGCTACTTTCAGATCTCACAACGCCTGAAAAAGTGTTAAACCAGCATCTCTGAAACCACATTAGTTTCAAGTTTCACGTTTTATTTGTCACATGCACAAGTGCAGTGGAATGCTTAACTTACAAGCCCTTCACAACAGTGCAGTATTCAATATTAAATATATATTCTGTATTCTCTCTCTCTCTCTCTCTCTCTCTCTCTCCACTCCACTCCACTCCACTCCACTCCAGACCTGCAGGAGCAGATGCAACGTGCCATGCAGCTGGAGGTGGAGAGGAGGATGGCGGAGGACGAGGCTGCCCGCCTGGAGGCTGAGCGTCAGGCCGCCCTGCTGGCCAAGGAGGAGCTGGCCCGCCACGCCCAGGACCAGATGCACAACCAGGAGCAGCTGGTGAGAACCACCACACAAACATCATACGACCATGTTATAACATTATACAACAATGTTACAACCATCTGACAACATGTTACAACCATCTGACAACATGTTACAACCATGTTATGACAACATGTTACAACCATGTTATAACATCTTACAACCATGTTATAACCATGTCAGAATCATGTTACAACCATGTTACAACCATGTTATAACATCTTACAACCATGTTATAACATCTTACAACCATAACCATGTTATAACATCTTACAACCATAACCATGTTATAACATCTTACAACCATGTTATAACCATGTCAGAATCATGTTACAACCATGTTACAACCATGTTATAACATCTTACAACCATGTTATAACATCTTACAACCATAACCATGTTATAACATCTTACAACCATAACCATGTTATAACATCTTACAACCATAACCATGTTATAACATCTTACAACCATGATATAACATCATACAACAATGTTACAACCATCTGACATGTTATAACATCTTACAACCATGTTATAACATCTTACAACATGTTACAACCATGTTATAACATCTTACAACCATGTTATAACCATGTCAGAATCATGTTACAACCATGTCACAACCCCCCTATAACCTTACTGCACTGTACCATAACGCTACCATGTCACAACCCCCTTATAACCTTACCTCACTGTACATTAACGCTACCATGTCACAGCAAATTGAAACCCTGCTATAACCCTACTATACTGTACAATTCTGAAATTGACCTATCTGTGACACAAGACTGTGTTAGCCTGCTGAGCTTAAGCCTAGACACCACCTCTTCAACATGTAAAACTCCAAACCTCACCTCACTAGCGCACTGTGCAGAGCTGAAATTAACTCCTCCATGCAGCACTGAAGACTGCGCCTCTGTACCTTACTGTAATAATGTCCTTCACCACAGTAAAAGTGGACTACATCCCTTTATGCCAGACAGTGTCCACCCCACCCTGCTCTGCACCCTGCACCCTGCACCCTCCACCCTCCACCCTGCTCTGCACCAGACCACACACAGGGTCACTGTAACAGACCTGACAGTAAACCTGTAGTCTAGGGAGAAGACTATTGACAGTGGAACACTGAGGCTGTTTTTACAGGGAAAAGTTGGGACAACAGCCACTCTGAACCAACCCCATAACAGAGCAATGTGTCATGATAAACAGATAAAGACACCAGACAATAAGCTACTATAAAACACCAAAATGGTCCGTCTCTGTGAAGAAACAGAATGTAGGATACGCTACAGGGTTTGCTCTAATGGGGCTTTCCTCAAACATGTAATGCCTCGCTATGAACCCATATATACAACAGGCACCACAGGCATGAACATTACAACACAATCTACTGTTTCTCTCAACATCTCCTCAGCTTTAACTAGGTAGACTGGAATCTCCAGTGACTAAGCAGCAGTCTAGCCTAGCAACCTGTTGACTGTTTTCAATAGAGGCTGTGTTGGCCCTTTTTGGGCCAGACACCAATTTTACAGCTGAACACACTTGACAGATGTGTTTTATGGTCAAGTATCCCCACTGTGTGTGTGTGTGTGTGTGTGTGTGTGTGTGTGTGAACAACAAAGCAGCGTACTGAGCCCTACAATAAGCACTAAGCACTGTACTCTACTTGAATGTACTCTACTGCAGGTCTCTCTGGTACAATGGTGTATCTACTATATGGCCCACACCATACCAGATAGAGGACTCCAGATGAATATAATCCGTTTAAATGGCGCTGCCCATGCTGTCAGAGATGCCAGGTTGGCACAGATACAAATATGAGTCTTCTATCTAACTCTATGGCCCACACTGAAGTCATTATACCTCATCACCAGATTATTAGCCCCAGCACTTGAGACAGACTGGACTCTGGCCAGCCCCAGCACATGTTGAGACAGATTGGACTCTGGCCAGCCCCAGCACATGTTGAGACAGATTGGACTCTGGCCAGCCCCAGCACATGTTGAGTCAGATTGGACTCTGGCCAGCCCCAGCACATGTTGAGACAGATTGGACTCTGGCCAGCCCCAGCACATGTTGAGACAGATTGGACTCTGGCCAGCCCCAGCACATGTTGAGACAGATTGGACTCTGGCCAGCCCCAGCACATTTTGAGTCAGATTGGACTCTGGCCAGCCCCAGCACATGTTGAGTCAGATTGGACTCTGGCCAGCCCCAGCACATGTTGAGTCAGATTGTAGTCTGGCCAGCCCCAGCACATGTTTAGTCAGATTGTAGTCTGGCCAGCCCCAGCACATGTTGAGTCAGATTGGACTCTGGCCAGCCCCAGCACATGTTTAGTCAGATTGTAGTCTGGCCAGCCCCAGCACATGTTGAGTCAGATTGGACTCTGGCCAGCCCCAGCACATGTTGAGTCAGATTGTAGTCTGGCCAGCCCCAGCACATGTTGAGTCAGATTGGACTCTGGCCAGCCCCAGCACATGTTGAGACAGATTGGACTACTCCGCCCTGTAATGCTCTCAGCCCTGAATTAAAACCTGTAGGCCTCCACACTATCCCCTCCACCCATGTCTCTCCATCCCTTCCCACAGACCTGTAGTCTTTTGTGTACTGTACCCAACTGTCTGTGACCTGTCGCCCTCCTCCTCTGTCCTCCTCCTTGTCTCTCCCAGATGTGTAAGTCCTCACCTCTTTCCCTTCTCTCCTCTGTTGTCTCTCTCAGGCCGCGGAGCTGGCAGAGCACACAGCTAGGATCGCCCTGCTGGAGGAGGCCAAGAGGCGCAAGGAGGAGGAGGCTGACACATGGCAACACAGGGTGAGTCGCCCACACACAGACATGAACAAATGCATGCACGCATATGTACGCATGCACAAGCACGCACAGTTGGATGCACACACACACGCACACACACGATCAGGGTTCTATTAAATCAGATCCGCTTTAGCCGGTGTCGGAGGTGAAACTGCATTAGAGCTGTTAAATCCACAAGCGGCTCCCTGCACTATACCTAAAGCGGATATTGCCATTGGCTGCATGGAGTCGCATTAACACAGAATGTGAGATGTAATCTACACCTCCGTTAGGCTGATAGAAATCCTAATTACTTTGTTGAATGATTTTTCAATTTGAGCGCTATTATTTCTTGATAGCCTACATTTTCTCGCTCTGAACTTCTAACGAGAGTGGGACGGCTGTGGCTTCGTGACATTGAACAAGGTCAGCTGCTCACCGATTTGACAGCACCAACGTAGTTACACCTCCGACAACGGCAATATATCAGCTATGCAGGTGTCGGCTATCGCCGGTTAACGCTTGATCTGATTGAGTCTAAGCCTGTGTCACACAGTCAAGTAACTGTAGTTACTCTACCGTTGACATGGAATCACTTTTTGCTGTGGCTCAAGATGAGAACAGGTTGCATTGTAATGTGGGGCATTCCACAGTGTTCTGTAGTAATAACCCTCTCTCTCTCCCTGTCCTCCCACCCCACCCCCCCAGGCTCAGGAGGCCCAGGACGACCTGCTGAAGACCAAGGAGGAGCTGCAAATGGTGATGACGGCCCCCACTCAGGCGCCCCCTCCCCCCATGTTCGTGGAAGTGCCCATGTTTGTGGACAACCAGGACTTTTTGATGGTGGAGGAGCAGAACGACAGCGAGAACAACAGCACGTACAGTGCCGACCTGCAGAACGAGGGCTTCAACGACCACCGCCTGGAAGAGGAGCGCCTCACCGAGGCCGAGAAGAACGAGCGTGTGCAGAGGCAGCTCATGGTAAGAGCAATTAGTTTGCAGCAAGATGTGCAAATTTGCAGGGATTGGTTGGTTGCTTAATGGGTTGAGTATCACTTGATTGATCACTTGATTGATTGTTTAAATCATTAATTCATTAAATCACTCAGTCTTGAATCATATATTACTGGTTGAAAATCAACCTACAGTTGAAGTCAGAAGTTTGTATGCACCTTAGACAAATACATTTAAACTCAGTTTTTCACAATTTCTGACATTTAATCCTAGTAAAAATTCCCTGTCTTATGTCAGTTAGGATCACCACTATATTTTAAGAATGTCAAATGTCAGACAAATAGTAGAGAGAATTATTTATTTCAGCGTTCATTTCTTTCATCACAGTCCCAGTGGGTCAGAAGTTTACATACACTCAATTAGTATTTGGTAGCCTTTAAATTGTTTAATTTGGGTCAAACGTTTCATGTAGCCTTCCACAAGCTTCCCACAATAAGTTGGGTGAATTTTGGCCCATTCCTTCTGACAGAGCTGGTGTAACTAAGTCAGGTTTGTAGGCCTCCTTGTTCGCCCACGCTTTTTCAGTTCTGCCCACAAATGTTCTATAGGATTGAGGTCAGGGCTTTGTGATGGCCACTCCAATACCTTGACTTTGTTGTCCTCAAGCCATTTTGCCACAACTTTGGAAGTATGCTTGGGGTCATTGGTCGGAAATGGGTCTTCCAAATGGACAATCGTTAACTGATTTCTTGAGATGTTGCTTCAATATATCCACATAATTTTCCTACCTCATGATGCCATGTATTTTGCGAAGTGCACCAGTCCCTCCTTCAGCAAAGCACCCCCACAACATGATGCTGCCACCCCCGTGCTTCACGGTTGGGATGGTGTTCTTCGGCTTGCAAGCCTCCCCCATTTTCCTCCAAACGAAATTATGGCCAAACAGTTCTATTTTTGTTTCATCAGACCAGAGGACATTTCTCCAAAAAGTATGATCTTTGTCCCCATGTGCAGTTGCAAACCGAAGTCTGTCTTTTTTATGGAGGTTTTGGAGCAGTGGCTTCTTCCTTGCTGAGCGGCCTTTCAGGTTATGTCGATATCGGACTTGTTTTACTGTGGATATAGATACTTTTGTAACTGTTTCCTCCAGCATCTTCACAAGGTCCTTAGCTGTTGTTCTGGGATTGATTTCCACTTTTCGCACAAAGTATGTTCATCTCTAGGAGACAGAACACGTCTCCTTCCTGAGCGGTATGACGAACAGGTCACAGAACTACTACTAACAGGTCCCAAACATCATCACGAAGGGACAATTTTAAATGAAACAAATAGCTAATGCAACAGTGATGTTAGTTAGTAGGAGATATGAGTCTTTGAAATTACTTACCACGGATATAAAGCACTCCACACGTCATCGTGTGGAAAAATGGCCTAGAAAGGCAAGCGACAGCAGCGAACAGCCTACTCTGCCCCTATTGTGTCTGCTGCTGCGCTGCGCTTTTAGCTGATCCAACGTTACAACATGGCAATTGGTGCTTTGGAAACATGCTAAAGTACAGAATGACTGCTGGGAACATGTCTACAACTTCATCAGCAAGCTGTCAAACTATCGTAATTAAGTGCCAAGCTACACACTGTTTATCAGTAGTGCCCAACATCCTTAGCTAGTTAGCTAAAATTCCATCCCTGCGTTTGTCAGTGAAGCTAGTTAGCAGCAGGCAAGCTACAACAAGCTAAATCAGCTGATGAGTTCACTGGCAACCGATATACTTGCACATATTTTGTGCAGGAGTAGAGAGATGTAATTTTGTTTTTACAACTTTCTCACTGTTTCATGGCGAGTGAGTCATGCACAAGACAGGTTGCGGGAGACAATGCTCGTCAAAAAAGTGTTGATTGGACATCGTCTCAATGCTCATTTAGCCCAAAACACTTACAAATTTGTGATCACTATCGAACACAACAGCAAGTGGCCATGTGATAAAGGGCTTAGGGTTCAAGTGTTAGGTTTGAGGTTCAACCTATGGCTGAGATAGATAGATAGAACGTCATTGCCCCTAGCAGCCACATACTCAATAGAACCACCATGCGAAATAGGACCATATTCTGCATTTTTTATTCATGTGGAATTAAATGAATTTCTCTTGTTGTTTTAACGGAAAACAGATAAAAATGCAGTTTTCCAAAACAAATTTTCCAAAACAAATTTTCCCATTTGTCACATCGCTAATTCTGATTGGATGGTACAGAATTACATATATTCGTATATTTACTCGGTAGTCCACTAGAACAGATAATTATAGACTAATAGGTGAAAACTACTTATCCAAATATGGCATTCAAATTATGTTACCAGGGAGCTAAAATGGTAGGTGAAAATATATGGTTAACAACTCGAGTTTCCCTTCCAGGAGAATGTGTCATTGTCAGTCTGGAATAAGCAGCTCTAGCAGAGGAATTTCTCTGTCAGCATTGTGGTAGTTTCTCAGAATAGCGTGGCTTCTGAGCAGAAGTGAAGCGTTTAACACAATGCATACGTACTATTAGTGTCTAAATGTAATATATAGAATATTCTGGATATATTTATTGGATTATTATAAAGATCTGGTTCAAATCCAGATCTTCAACAGCTTGTTGTCCTGTTGTTCACTCATGTCCTTGGCATGTTCCTCCCTGGTTGACTTCTTCTTGACTCATCGTGTTCCTCCTTGCAGGCCCTGAGCTCGGAGCTGGCCCAGGCCCGCGACGACACTAAGCATACCCAGAACGATCTGCTCCACACGGAGAACGTGCGCGCCGGCCGGGACAAGTACAAGACCCTGCGGCAGATCCGATCGGGCAACACCAAGCAGAGGATTGATGAGTTTGAGGCCTTATAAGAAGGCCCCTCCCAAGAGGCCATGAGGGCCACACAGCCACGTACCCTTTCTGAATGGTCACTGAACTAATCCCTCCACTGCCACACACACACACACACACACACACACACACACACACACACACACACACACACACACAGGAGCAGTATAAAGAGAGTGAGTGATACACACATCTGCCTCACCACTTTTACCAGTTCCCCCTTAGTGAGAACTTACTCCTGTAAAAAGGCTTATCAAATTCTTGTAAGAAAACTTACTAGTGCCAAAATATATATTATTTTCTTTTAGCATAACAAATCTTCTTTCTGTTTTGGTTATTTGTAATTTGATGGATCAAACAAAATCACTCACCATTATTTTTAACCAGAGGTGTGGGACTAGACAGTAATAGTACGCCATGATGTGCACCTGATAGACATCAAGTACAGCCAATCAGAGCCTTGCTTTTTGGTGTTTTCTTAAATATGGTGTCAATTTTGAAAAAGGGTAATATATATTTATTTTTTTCTGACAGGGACCACTCAGAAAGGGGAACATACAGTATATTAACTTCATACTCTTACTTGCAGAAAAGTGTACTATGTTCTGTTTCATTGTTTTTCCATAATATTTGAACACTTTCATTTATGTTTAATATTGCTCTACAGTATCTGGGAAATCATGAATAGTTTAATATTTATACGATAAATGGTTCATTTAAAAAAAGGGTTATTTCCTCTTGGTTTGTATATTTCTGCTATTCTACTAATGATCACAAGAACATTTAAAATGTATCAGGTTCTATATAAACCAAAATAATGATAGTTTTGTGTTCCATAAGGTTTTCTTTTAGATCAGTAAATTAAAGAGATTTATTTGTAAATTATAACTTTCTTTTTATACTTTAGAAAATATTCCACTGTATGTCATCAAATCAACATAAGGAGACCATGCAGTCCACGGTAGCTAGCAGCATTTTGCCATGCAGTTCACGGTAGCTAGCAGCATTTTGCCATGCAGTTCACGGTAGCTAGCAGCATTTTGCCATGCAGTTCACGGTAGCTAGCAGCATTTTTCCATGCAGTTCACGGTAGCTAGCAGCATTTTGCCATGCAGTTCACGGTAGCTAGCAGCATTTTGCCATGCAGTTCACGGTAGCTAGCAGCATTTTGCCATGCAGTTCACGGTAGCTAGCAGCATTATGCCATGCAGTTCACGGTAGCTAGCAGCATTATGCCATGCAGTTCACAGTAGCTAGCAGCATTATGCCATGCAGTTCACGGTAGCTAGCAGCATTTTGCCATGCAGTTCACGGTAGCTAGCAGCATTTTGCCATGAAGTTCACGGTAGCTAGCAGCATTTTGCCATGCAGTTCACGGTAGCTAGCAGCATTTTGCCATGCAGTTCACGGTAGCTAGCAGCATTTCCAAGGCATATTATTTAAACTGGATTTTATAATGAGGTGTTTAGCATATTGGCAATAAAGATCTATGATTACAGCTTCATACTGTGTTTTTACTTTCTGCTTTCTGATCTTCTGACTTGAGGGAAAAACGTTAGCTAGGGGTTAACTACAGGTTACAGAAACTCATGAATAGAAAGAACAAGAAGAAACTAAGAAAGAATGAGACAACCACATGTTTTCTTATGTTGTAGACAGTCACTTTCTCAGACGTTTAATGACTTTCATTCATTCAATGTTATCAGGTGAGCATGCTTAAAGCACAAGGAATATTCCCCTCAAAATACAACTTAACATGATTTTCCACTTGAACACCTCAGTTGTAGGCCATTTTCCAAGGAAAGTGGAAAAATCATGTTGGGTTGTATTTGAGTGGAACGTCCCTTTAAAAACAGTAATAAAGAACAATAGGTTTCCTTTTGAGTAGAACATCCTTTTAATACATAAAAGGTCATCAATTGAACATAAATAGTTAATAGGAGGGACTTTCACTAAGAAAGGGCCTGACAGTCAGTGCAAATAGAGGTAAAGGTAGAGTAGGGGCTCTATTCAGTCTGTATTGCAGAAATGTAAAAGTCATTTCATATTGAGCCGACATCCGCAACGTTTACCGTAAATGCAGACTCCGCTAATGTGGGAGCATTGCCTTTAAATTACGCTGAATTTCTGCGATACGGATTGAATAGAGCCCTTAAAGTGCCACGGTTTTTCTTGTGGAGAGACCGTGTCCAGTCCAGGTGCTTTTTTCCCCCTGTTGACTCTGACATCATGTTCTCCTGCTGTTGATGTTGGCTTGCATGGGTAAACTGAAGTCATGCCACATGTTGGGTGTCTGCAGCACCAGTTGCCATGATGACCCTAAGAAACACGTGGTTAACAGAGAGTGCCAGGTCAGTGACATCATCAGTCCTTCCTTGCTTCCTCTCAAATTTGTTCAATGTTTTATAGTTCTGTGAAACCAGAGACGGCACTAAGCTGAGTCCATCACACAGAGAGAGAGAGAGCACGAGAGAATGAAAAGAGAGAAATTATATGCTAAGGAGAGAGAGTCCTCAATACCCTGTAAGGTGAAATTGAGGAAACAGGTTTCACCTGATGGCCCTCTAAATTCCATTAGTGTGAAATAGGACATTGGTGCTCTTGTTAATTCAATTATCATTGACGTTTGACTCAGTCTGGGATTTTAGACAACTGGAGTTGGTATTAGATGAAGTAAACCCAGTTGAAGAATTTAAAAACAAATAATGTATCTCACCTCAAGCCCCCTTGGATGGGCCTGGTCAAACTTTTCTATTTACGCCATTTCATTTTCATGCAAACTGATTCAAATCTACTGTATGATTGTAAAGGTATGACAGACAGCCATATTACCGGCTTCCATTCTGACCCAGCCCAGGAGGCGGTCTGAGAAGGTAAAGGGGGCGTGGTCCCAGAGGTCAAGTTCCAGAGTGCAGATCTGGAGGTCATAGGGCGTGACTCTGCTGAAGAGCAGCTGGTGAGACCACGCCGGACTGGGCTTCTTCAGGACAGGGGTCCTCTGGACCAGCTCTCTGGACCCGGGAAGAGTCAAGCACCTAAAATACAAACATGTAAAGATAAACTGTTATGGGATTTTTTATGATATAATGACTAAATGATGTATACATTTAGCTTAGAATTATAACTAAACAGAATACTACTCTGTTACTGTATGAATGTATGAATCTTATTATAACCATAATACTGAATATGATGTGTGTAGCTTGTGTCAAGAATTAGAACAAGGATTTTCTGTTCCTTGTTAGAAACGAATGGAGCTATCGTCAGACCGGCTGGAATACTGTGTTCCTTACAGGACATTCTGTCCCTACCCAGGGAGGGGAGAGACCTTGGGCTTGTAGTAGATTGTTTAACAGGTGGCAGACAATGTGAGAAGGCTTGTGAACTATATTGCCATTGTATCTGAGAGGAGGAGGGACATTTATGACAAAACGTGAGGTATATAAACCAATGTACATGGTATTATGACCAGAGCTCTACGCCATTGATTAATTTTGAGACTGGTCTCTGTCCATTTTATGCAAATAAGAATCTTACAAATTCTTAGAAACGGACAGTGTTTTAATTGAATTGGTTAATGAACACAATAATTAAATTCCTCTAACATAAACATATAGTTCATAAAACACACACACACACACGTACTGTATGTATGCATGAAACACATGTACTCATAGATACATAAACACATAACACACCTAAAACAGACACACAATATCACACCCCAGCAAACACACACACTAATCATACATTTACCCTTTCACATAGGTGTTCTGACTGTTGTTTGCTTTAGTGGGCAGATTTTTGGCACCAGTAACAAGAACAGTCAGTTGACCAACATCATGTGGTCCAATATGAACCGCTGTGAGGAGGAACAAAATAAATCAAGGTCATTTCAAACCAATATAAGGATCTTCTGACCACTGGTACTGTAAAAACACACTGTAAACTGTTTCAAAATCAGGTCTTATTCATTAGACACCAAACAGGTGAAAACAAAATGAAACAGGGAGGGACTAACTGAGATATAAACATTTGTTTTCTGTAGCAAAACGTTTCGGTGCGTGAACGGTAGAGAGTCAACTTACCATCTGTGTGGCAAACCCAGGACGGCTGGGACAAGGAGGTGAACTTCATTCTGACCAGCAGTTCTCCTGCTGTATCCTGCTCTACTGCATTCCCTTCTGGACTCTCAGGCTATTGACCGAGAGAGAGAAATAAGAGTGAGATAGAGAGAGGACAGAGGAGACACACCAGCAAGTTGAGCAAAACTTTTTCCTAAAAATATTGTTTTATAAAGATAAAGGGTATTGTGTGAACGTTTCTTCATGGTCAGCAGTTATACCCTACCTTTGGACACAGGGGGTACCAGTTGGAGCCCTGGGTGGTGCTGTCCTTAAATATACAGCCCTCCAGCGGGACGAGGACCTCTCCCAGAAACACCTTGTTCTTCAGGGTCGCAGAGTGCCACACAGACACCTGCAGAGTACTCCTGGACAACAAGGGGCTCTCCATCTGGCACTGTGCATCAGGGAATACAATACATAGGTGGGTGAAAAACAGGAGATTTCATTGCCATGTAGCCTATTCCACTCACTACTTTTAAGCCAGTTCAGGGTATTCTTTAGACACTAAATTGAAGCTTGTTTTGATTTTAAGTTGAACAAGTTTTTACTATGTTTTGTAGTGTCCAAATGAATATGACCCATAATATTTGTCTCCTTACCTGTAAAATGTCATTATAAATGGGATCCGTTGTGTTCCTCTTGATAGTTGTCTTCAGTTTGCTGCTCTGAGACTTCTCCGGCAGTAGGTAGACTTTGACGTACCTGCCCATGATGTTGACACATACAGTACAGCGTGAGGAGATCTAGTTTGCAAATGGATATATCAGTACAACAGAGAGTAATAATCTGTTATGAAAGACATAGAATTACTAGAATGGGCCTCCCCAATCAAGTCAGCATTCAATGATGGGTAGGGCCTATTTCTATAATCTGGTGTATTGAGTAATAATGCTTACGGGTGACACTTCTTCCTCTTGATATCTCCATATGCCAGGTTTCTGCAGCCGTTTATTGTGATCTCCAGGCAGGAAGTGATGTGGTTGAAGGCGATGGCGAGCTTTAGCTCCCCTGTCACTCTGTTGATCTCCAAGAGACCACAGTCTGTACCAGTGCTACTAGCACTACTGCCCTGTAATATTAATTATATATATTTTTTATATACAGATCAACATGTCACATTGCCTCTTTAAAAGGATGTTATGACAGCATAATGCAGGTCTATTCCGTAATGTATTCAGATGATTTGGATGCATTGCTTTCTAGCTTCTCCGCCAGCGACAAGACTATGCAGCTATGCGAGACATGAAAAAGACACGACAACCACATAACAACAATCCTTATCTGATAAAATGTCAAATAGATTGTGAAGTTTGGCACGAGCTGCTGTTGCACAAGTCCCTGTGTTCTTTATGTCTCTTTTCTTCATCATCAGGGCACTCAACTCACCCTCTTTCCCCATGAGTACTCTGAACCCAGGGAAAGGTCCTCATCCGCCCCTGATGAGAAACTGCTCTGGTCATCATTCCGGCTCTTCTTGAACAGGTTGGTAAGACTGGGGCCTTTGGTAAGCTGTGAGGAGAGAGGTTGTGTCTGTTGAAATATGGTATACTTTTGTTCATTTTCTAGTGAATTTCCAGGGAAGCGCAACTGGTACTTGAATCCGGGTCCCTGCGTCTGTCAGTCCAACATCTTAGCCATTCCACTGAGAGGCTTGAACCTCTTGACAAGATGGAAATGTGTATCATTATTAAAGGTTGTTCCAATAGCTGTTTCTAAAGTCTCCCTCTTTCCTGTCTGAAATAGTTGTCAGTGTCATACGTGTCATATGTAGGTGGGGTCTCTTTGATTTTACCCCAGGGGTTTGACAAAATATATGTGGTCTGTGACTTGATAGTGTGATACTTTGACAAAGTTGAGGGGTTGATATGTATTTGGTTTCTCTTACATTGTTGTATTTGTTGATGTTTGTGTCAGAGAGGCTTTTCTAGCCAGTGCTCTGTCCCCGCCTGTTGTCCACTGTAAGAAGATCCTGTTCCACTCGTACATCCTGTTGCGACCTGGAGAACCCTGCAACCCGAACGGTAGGGCGGATAACACACACAGACCGTCTCCAACCATAACATAGCACTTCTGACGTGCTGCTTGCGAACAAGCTTCAATATAGATACAGTATCATATCTTATCTTATTTCCTAGGTGCGGTTTCCTTAACACCGACAACTGATCGCAAGGATATCTTATCGACAAATTACATTAAGGTTTGCGATAACGCTCAGAGGAAATGTGTCACTGTTTTGACTTTCTTGGATCCTAGTTCTCACCAAGATGTACATAAAATTACTTCATATTGAAAGATCATACCGTTTTCTTTTTTTACAGAGACCTTGGCTGCGTTTCAAAATCATAAAAGACACACCCTAGTCCACTTACCTTATGCCCTTGGGGGAATCCCTGTAGCCATATTTGTCTTCGGTCCAAATGACTAGCCAAGCAAGGGAAGTTTGCACTGAAAACCTCTGCGACAGAAGTTTCCTGGACTCAAACTCAGTATTTCTAGTGGCACAGCTAGCACAGTGATGCAGTGCCTTAGACCACTGCACCACTCGGGAGGCCCAGGGTGTGTCTTTAAAGTGTTTGGAATGCAGCCTTTTTCTTCGTAAATACCAAAATGGCTCAAAAGAGTCACTTACTTCTCATGTGGCTTGTGAGGGAAACCATCAGGTCCTCCATAGACTTGGTGAATGGTTTTTTAAAGGAATTGTTCAGTCCCTAGAGATGATTGACAATACATCTGACAGACCAAGTCATAATTGTGGTTCATGAAACTGTGAAGGAGTGAGCCCTTCACAACCTATTTATTGAATAAAATAAGTTGTATGCAGAATCCCTTTCATTTTAACAATTCATAATTCCAGGCAATTCTATAGCTGCAATGTCAATTGCACCTCTTGGATTTTTTGGACATCATGTTCAAATCATCTATAAGTGACTTTGTTGAGCTTCAATCAATTTGAGATACTTTTGGATGATTTGGACATGATGCGCGAAAAATGCTAATATCGGGCCCATGACTTGAGTGGGATTTGTGCCACAAACGCTAAAATGTTAGCACGTGGAAACAGTGCTAGGGAAACATAACCAAAGCATGGATTGCTGCCAGACCATGTCCATAGACTGCTTACAGAGGAAGGAAACCAACCTTTTACAATAAGTTAAGCATTTTTGCACATGTTACTTCTCAGATGGTTTTTAAAGCCTTTTAAGTGGTAGATCATTTGGATATCTTTATTTGACCTTACCCCTGATCTGCTGAAGGATGGACCATCGTAATAGGGTGGAGCGGTTGGAGGAACGACTGTTATATGACTGGAAAGTGAAACACACACACAGAGAATGCTATTTCCATATTTCTATTAAACATGACCTATAATTCATCACAATATAAGTTAAATAGTTTTTCTTCCCCCCCAAAATGTAGTAGTTAAATAAGCAGTTTTTCTACGTTTGAACGGTGTGGGTGTATACTGGTTGCTAAAAACAGTAATAACAAGTAAACAGCTGATTGGCCAGGCCAGCCAATGAGACGTCTCGGCCAAAAACGTGACATCACGTTATATGAGGAAATGCCAAACATTTTTGAAACAGTCAGATAGTTTGAAGTGGGTTTTTTTAAGTGTTTTTTTTCCTCTCACAAATGTATGCTTTGGCCACACAAGTATAGGATAAGTCAACCATTATTTGGGCATGACTTAACAGAATGAGCTTTTAAAAGTGATATTTTCACTGAACAGTGTTTTGCACACCAATTTCTGATGTTTTTAAATATTGATAAAGTACATACCTGCATCCATCTGTGTCTAATATCTCTATCAGACACTATGGTCACATAATACAGTAGTATACAATACATTTATAAATTATGACTGCCCATTGACTCACCTCAACCTCTGGTAAGACTTTAGTAGCTTCTCCCCAACAGTCTCATGCCTTTCTGTAAATTAAAAGAGTATTGCTATAGCTGCCAACACCAGTACACATACACTATTAAATATTACTGTTATGGACTCTATCCCACTCTCCCGGGCAATGTCCTAGCAGACAGAAACAATGCATTATTCAGTCAAAGCAGTTCTCTAAACCATACACACATTAGAAGATTATGTAGAAGACCACTTTTCAATACCATGCAAAACAACTGAAACACATCTAGCTGTATGATGTATTACTTGACTAGTCCTGTACTGTATAGCTGTGTTTTTAGACATACTTTGAGTGCATATGGCTTCATACTTTTTCATACTGCCATTTTACTTCTGAGAGAATTAGGCATGTGAGGGGTAAAGGAAACAAACCCGAGTCAGGTGGAAATTTCTTGGCCCTTTCTTCCAAAAACCACTCCCCGGACCTGATCTTAACCTTCCTAAGAAGTGTGAAGAAATGCATTTGAGATAAATTATCCTTTGTTTACCAGGGCTGTTAAATTCTGGTCCTGGAAGGCCGAAACACTTCTGGTTTTTGTTTCTACTTGCTAGTAAATTACACTCACCTGTTGTCCCAGGTTGGAATTAGTCCCTTATAAGAAGGACAGGATGAAACCCAGAAGTGTTTTAGCCCTCCAGGACCGATATTGAACAGCCCTGGTTTAGATTACAAAGGAAATACTGTACATTTTGTCAGTTCATTCTCTCAACATGTTAACACGCCTTAAAATATTGAATAAAGGATAGAGGATACCAATAATAAAGAGGTTAGAGCATACAGTTAGAGGTTAGAGGTTAGAGGTTAGAGCATACATTCTATGTTACGGCACTGAGATGACAGTATGTTATTGCACTAACATAAAAGTATATGTTATAACAATTACATAACATTCTATGTTACAGTGCTGACATGTGAGTCTATGTTACAGTTTTGGTATTGACATAACTTTCTATGTTACGGTTCTGACATCTAAGTCTATGTTACAGCACTGACATGCCTCCTACCTGTAGGCGTGGCAGACGGTACACTTCCAGTCCAGGGCGGACACGCCCACACGACACTTGTTGCAGACGCGGTGGCTGCAGCCTCGGCACACGGCGCCCGAGTTCCAGAACATTCCCAACGGCCTCTGACAGCGGGCGCAAGTCCTTTCGCTGTACTGCCGGGCAAAACTCTTGGCACCTTTCCTTCGGATCTCCTGTAGCTCCGTCTTCAGCCTCCTGTAACAGTAGATGGTCGCAGGTGGGGGATACAGCACAGGAGGTTGGTGGCAACTTAATTGGGGAGGACAAGCTCGTGGTAATGGCTGGAGTGGAATTAGTGGAATGGTATTAAACACATGGTTTCTATGTGTCTGATGCCATTCCATTTGCTTCGTTCTGGCCATTATTATGAGCCGTCCTCCCCTCAGCAGCCTGAGGTACAGTAACGATGGCAGTGGTTTAACTGTACTGATCATCTCTTCGCATCCACTTTTCCTGTCAGTCAGCCACTGGCAATTCATTCTAATGAAATGCATTATAGTATTAATGATACATTTTACACCAACGATTGTGAATACTATTTTGAGGAGCATCAGTTAAGCGTTGTCATTGTCTCCACAATTCCTGAAGTACCCTCTGAGTGTTGTTGTTATACAGTGTGTCCATGCAGTAAATGTGAAAAGCTTGGCTGAAGTAAATTATGTTGTCTACCTTATCCTGTCGTCATCCGTGCTGCGCAAAAGTTTGTCTCTCTGAAGAACCTCCAGAACCTTCTCTCTCTCCAGAGCCTTGAGCACGCCCAGATCCATCTGTAAAAATGTGAGTTTCTTTCTTCTCTCGTCCCCACTTTACCTCTCTAGTCTCTCCTTTTCTCTCTCTCTCTCTCGCTTATTCTTCTTCTGTCTCCTCCCTTTGTTCCACCCTCTTTCTCTTTTTATTGGGTGCCGGATGTTGCTTCAAGCTGGACGACGTCTTCACTTGTTACCAGACTGAGGGCAGAATGAAAGTCATGTTGATTTCGCTGCACAGTCAGAGACATCCCATGTCCCCGTCACGATATTCACAGAAGCTCTCTCCGCTTCGCATCACAGACCTTGATGTGTTTCTGCCCTGGTGACCAGCACTACCTCTTACGCTCTGCTCTCTAACCCATTCATAGTGCTGCATCCAAGAAGCAAACTCTGACCTACAGTCACAGGGATCCTCTTCACAAAGTCCGATGACTGATGTTCACTTTGTTCACTAGGACAAGAAAAGAGCAACCAGTCATTTAGTCATTGTAGCCCTCACAGTAACGTCCCACTCACTAAGGCAGAACAGGGAAAGACCAACAGAATGACAATGCCGCATGCTGTGCACAGGAGGTTGGTGGCCCCTTAATTGGGGAGGACGGGCTCGTGGTAATGGCTGGAGCGGAATAGGTAGAATGATATCAAATATATGGTTTCCATGTGTTTGATGCCATTGCATTAACTCAATTGCAGCCATTATTATGTGCTGTCCTCTCCTCAGCAGCCTCCACTGGTGCTGTGTATAATGCTACAGTATCAGAGCCATCTGATAACCCATTGAACGTATCTCGCCCTTCCTCCCGACTCCTGTATTGTACACTTGCCCTTAATGTCACAGTGCTTTGCTCAGAATAGTAAATCCCATTTGGTCCTGCCACAGCTCCCACATGCACCGATCCTCTCACAGCAAGCTGACTACTCTGCCACGGTAATGTAGTGATGCTCCAGTGAAGGCATCACACACACACACGTTATCCAAATGCCAACCGCTGCATTATTAATGTCTCTGTTTTTCTTTTTTTAGTTTGGGAGGTGGGATGTGAAGTATGGTGAGAAAGAGCGTCATCAGAGTGTATTTTGGTTTGGGAGAGGAGATGTAATCTGAAGCTTGGTGAGAAAGGGGGATAGAGCCTCATTAGTGACTGGATGCCATCATGTGTTGTCTCTGCCTTTCTCCATGACAGCAGAGGGCCACTGTAAACAATCAGTGTCACAATTAATGTGATCAATCCCCCATGGCGAAGCAGCAGCATCTTTATGGTTCTGCCCCAAATGACACCCTATTCCCTACAGCCCTATGGGTACTGGTCAAAAGTAGTGCACTAGATAGGGAATAGGGTGTCATTTGGGATGCATTTTCTGCATTTCTGATAAAGAGAGTGGACAGGAGACACTGAGCAGAAAGAGTGCAACAAGTGTAACAAGTTTTCTCCTATTAAATTAACTGCTATCTTTTGATAATATACTGTAGTTATACAATACAATATTATAATATATTAATATTCCATGTATAACTAAAAGTAGCTCTTCCACTTGTTTCTCAACTGTGTGCAGGGGTTGAAATTATGCCTATAAAAAATATGAGGTATTTTCAGGAGCTGTTTTTCAAATGCAGCATCAGACTTTAGCCTAACTTCAATACCATTTACAGCACTAAATTTGAATGGCAAATGTCAGTCCGTTTCTGACCGTCATATTAAACCGTTAAACTGTCATGGTGAAATGCACTAATTTAATGATTACCGGCGCTAGCAGACCACCATGACAGCTTAAGTGTAGATAATGGGGATGAGGGCTATGCTTGGTTAATGAGAATGATGAATTCCCAGACGTGACGGTGACCTGATTCAATCCACCACAGTAATGACAGTAGGACACCTCACTGTGTGTGTGTGTGTGTGTGTGCACGTGCGCACACACACACTCGCTTAGGGCCTTCTGGGGGTCCTAAGCGAGATTTGGTTGCCCCCCCCCCCCCCCACCACCTCCTCATGGATGGCATAACATTTTAGTGGCCCTCCTCTTGACGGCAGAGAGAAAATGTAAGTTTGAAAGTTTATTTCTTGTAATTTTACCATGGGGCGGAGAGAACATTTTGACATTTTAAACATCCAAAATTATTACTTTTTGGCTGAAAGACAATGTCCATAATTTACACAACAATTTAAGTCAATAAATCATTGTATTATATATTTCAGGTTGATGTGGAAATCCAATGTGGTAACTTCAGATATTTTCAGTGCGTTTGCCCTATTTTTTTATTTTTTTTTACCAGTAAATTGACTGAGACAACCTGGGGAATAGTTACTGGGGAGAGGAGGGAATGAGCCAATTGGAAGCTGGGGATGATTAGGTAGCCAGCATGGTATTTGGGCCAGGACACCAGGGTTAACACCCCTACTCTTACAATAAGTGCCATGGGATCTTAGGCAACCACAGAGAGTCAGGACACCTGTTTAACATCCCATCTGAAAGACAGCACCCTACACAGGGAAATGACCCCAATCACTGCCCTGGAGAATTGGGATATTTTTTTTTAGACCAGAGGAGAGAGTTCCTCCTACTGGCCCACCAAAACACCACTTCTAGCAGCACCTTGGTCTCCCATCCCGGACCAAACCTGCTTAGCTTCAGAGGCAAGCCAGCAGTCAGATGCAGGGTGGTATGCTACAGGCCGTGTGTTATGACAAGCTAATACTTTTCAGTCTACGTATCTTTTCAGGGCTGGGTTTTATTTGAATGTTACCACCAACCAGCATGGCATTTATTAATCAGAAACACTTGCAAAGTTATTCCTCTTTGCGAGTCGCGAGTGAGCTGAGCAATATAATCGATGATCTTTAGCTGAGCCAAACAGCTTTTCGCCTGAGCTATGGAGCAAATGTATTGTTTTGCACCTCCACTTTTCTTAACCAGCAAATTATCATAATCCATTAGATAATTTGTCAAGTTTCACTTATTTTTGAGCCAGTCTGTATTTTGTAAATGGTGAAATTGATTGCACTTTGGAATCCCGCTTCCCCCGTCGCTCCGAGATTAATGGTTTGACCATGCTCCCATGCTTTGATAGCCTTATACCAACCATCCTGATCTCGCCAGCTCACATTCTGGCCCCGTTTCAAGCTCAAAGTAGACGGCCCTAAACCCTCAGCCCTTTGGGGAATTCCATCGGTTATATTTGTCGTCAGTCCAAATAATTAGCCAAGCAAAGGAAGTTAATTGAGTTTGCGAGTGTACAATGATGTTCACTTCGAAGCCTGAAACGCCCAATAATTAAATTCGCAATGATTGTACATCCGCTAAGAAAAGTCCGCCAAAGCATGGAACCTCATCGTCAATATGGAGTCAACATACAAATGTAAGTAAAAACGAATTTGAATAAGTTAGAAATTGTGCTACTAATCTATATACATGTACTTTCTGTATTGATTTGTTGTTAATAAAAAAAATAGTGTCCACTTAATTAGAGGGTGTGTATTTTAAGTGTTTAATGCAGATTGTGTTTCGTGTAGAGAAACAGAATGTGAGCTCGCGAGATCAGGATGGTTCGTACGAGGCTACTGCTTTGATTAGTGCATCTAGAAATCACAAGTGTCTATCCGATAATGAAAAGGCATCCGCACATTTATTTTTAGCGGATGTATCTATTTTGTGCTGTTACATTTCTATTGTTGTTTCGTGTCAGATGCGTTCAGGTTGTTGATACATAACAGTATAATTTGCGGCGTGCATCATGATCAAAGTCATTGTACTTTGTATAATTTGACTTCCCCCTAGTTGTGAGAACCATGTCATGTGCACGGGCCAGTGTAGTGAACTATATGTAATTACATTTCTAGTTTAATTACATTTTACAGTAGCTTGGTGGTAGCCTAACTAAATTCAAATCTTGGTAGTGTTTTCAGTTGTTCATTACTTTTTGACATGTGGTATAGCTAACTACTGGAACTACACAATCCTTTTTTTGCTAAATGAAAACCAAATATGGGTGAAGTTGGCAAGAATTTACAGACTTGTTTAGCTTGAAACACTTTTTGTGTGCCTAATTATTTTTGTGTTTAGGCTAAATTACACATTCTGTTGACATTGGACTATGGACATTCTGTTGACATTGATCTGTTTTTTCAATTTATGGTCTATGACATTTCAGATTTAGATACGATAATTATCTAGTAGTTTAGATGTAGTGAACTACTTTTTCCAACTTTAGCTTTAATGTAACTGAAGTTCCAGTGTGAAGTAATTGGTAGCTAAGTAAACTATATTTTCAGTGTAGCTTCCCCAAGACTGGCACGGGCTGATTTGACATTGCTGTAGCTAAGCCTGTGTCATTCTTCAGAGGTGAAACATAAATGAGAATTTCCGCAATAGGACAGAAAGCAAAATTCCTACAATTCTACACAATTTGTCATGACTTATGCCATGTTAATATGATATGAGTGAGAATGACTAACAAGATCAATGTGGCCACATGGTGGTCAGGCCCCCTAGTCATGTGCGCTGTGTGCCTGGTTGGTATTCGGCCATGATTAACACAAGTTTAGATAGCTGACCAATTGTCAGCTAATTGAGTGACTGACATAATAAGAGAGAAACTGCTGATGCACAACCAAGTTTTGAGATTGAATGAAATTGAATTTTACTATTCTTACTCTCAATAGTAAATTGAGACCCCGACTGAGTTAATTAAAAAAAAAGTGGGCACCATGAGAGTATAGTGCGTTCTCACAGCAGCCGGGGGTCCTAAGTGTGACCGCTTATGTCGTTTATGCCTGGAGCCGGCCCGGTGTATGTGTGTGGGACCACATACGTGTCTGTCTGCTGTGAGAACTCATGTGGCCCACAGACACGTTACCCAAGCATATACACGTTTCCTGGAAGAAGTTACCTCGCTGCTAACCAATAATTACTTACCTTACTCAACTCGTCCGAAGAGATGTACATAGCAACAGGAGACACCACCATTTCTTCAGTGGTGTAAAGTAATGAAGTAAAAATACTTGAAAGTACTACTTTAGTAGTTTTTTAGGGTATCTTTATTTTACTTTACTATATTTTTTACTACTTTTACTTTTACTTCACTACATTCCTAATAAAAATTACTATTTTTACTCCATACATTTTCCCGACACCCCAACAAATTACTATTTACATTTTGAATCCTAGCAGGACAAGAAATGGGCTAATTCACACACTTCTCAAGAGAACATTCCTGGTCATCCCTAATAACTCTGATCTGGCGGACTCACTAAACATGTGTTTAGTTTGTAAATGATGTCTGAGTGTTGGAGTCTTTTTCCACCATTGCAGTTCTGTATCCTCACAGTTCAACACAGATACCAAATAAAGCTCCTCTGAAATAGGTTGCATTTCTCACCAGGGTTGAGATCAATTTAAATTCAGTCAATCTAGGCAAGGATAAGCAATGGGTTTCTCCATGAATTGCTAAGTTAACTCCCTGAATTGACTGAATTGAAATGGAATTGACATGTGGTGACTACAACAGTGTTTCTCACAGAAGAGATCTAAGCGCCCACCGGCTGCCGAGCCATGGCTATGCAGACAACTAAAAGAGAGCACAGATGAAACAACCACAGAATAGAAACCTATGCATTGCTTTGCAGCAGATTCAGAATGAGAGCAATTTCAAACACCTACAGTACCACTCACAGTCATAAAGACAAATCCTAAATGCTCTGTAGAGGCTGTAGATCACTTTAAAAGTAATTTACCTCCTTAGTATACTGCTGAGCATTGCAGTAACGGAATATGCAATAGTCCTATACTGTGGATGGCAACTGGAAGGACTAAATCCTAAGAATCATCCAGCAATGCCAGGGTTAGGTAGAGGCCACCAAGCTGACAAGGCCTTGAGGCATTGACCTCATGGAATACCTAGTTTCTTATATTATCCTTAAAATTGCCTCATGTGCAAACCAATCAAACAAAGAAAAAACAATTGTGGCACTTACTGAAGAACAGCTACTGTATCAGCTGCATGAGCCGTTTCTTCTCAAAGCCCCCCACCAAAAAAAGTAAAACAGTCAGATGAAGACAGGATCTTACCTCTTGAGCTGAGGCCTCAGTGCTGTTTGTATGACTCGTGGTCACCCTGAGAGAGGCAGATTCTTATGTGCAGCCAAGGTAACAAGGAAAACACTTCACTTTCTGTTTCCTTCCTTCCTGCTGTCACACAACTGCTGCTTGACAGAGCTGAGGTGAATGAGGTTGGTTGAAGTGGCCCCGGGTGCAATTTCTTCTTCCTTTGGTTTTCTTTGTTGAGGGCCCGGTTTAGGGTGTGTGTGGCAGGGGAGGAAGTATTTTTGTAAAATTAGCCATTGTTAATGGAACCCCATTGTGAGAGGTTTTGTTGTTGTATTGTAGGCTCTGCCTTAATTTGTGCTGTCTGACACCTGGAGTTGCAAGGAAAACGGTCAAGGAACAATTGTTTATTTAAGGACTAGTCAGCCCTTTATCTCTTTGGTACAGTATCCAGAGCACTGAATGTGGTAGAATACTACTATAGGATCCATGTCTGGTTTCTGTCTGAATGTAATGCGATGCGAAGCGGCAGAGAAGTCAGGCGCAGGAGAGCAGAAACTGATTTACAACGGTTGTGGTTAATAACCAGAAACCACCGTCAACAGAATAATTCAATAAATGGGTCAAACAAAACCCTGTAACTAACAGCATACCGTGCACAAGCACAACAACAAACAATTACGGACATGGGGGGGGGGGGGGAACAGAGGGTTAAATACTCAACATGTAATTGATGGAATTGGAACCAGGTGTGATGGAAGACAAGACAAAACTAATGGAAAATGAAAAGTGGATTGGCGATAGCTAGAAGGTCGGTGACGTCGACCGCCGCCCGAACAAACCAACTTCGTCGGAAGTCGTGACACTGAAACTTGTTTACTGAGGATAACTCGGATGCTATCTATATGGATGTATGATCTCAGTGGTCAGGGTGAACTCTGAATTACTATATGCAAAAACTTTTTATGGTCCTCTCAGGCAGTGGCGATTTAAGCATGTCAATCTTGGTGTGGAAAACTCTAAGCCACAACACAACACTAAGCAATGCATTAATTGCACTATGAAGCTGACAAATGGTGCCCACAAATTGTTAGTACCTACATAAAGCTGTCTCAACAGCAGAGATTTCTTTTCAGCACCATGGAGTGAATCCTTATCATTGCTACATCTGGCTATCAGCAGAGCCTTGTCTGGCAGCAAAACAGTTAATTCAGCCTAATTTACTGCCTTTAAAAAAACAGATGATATGGCTGACTTGCTGAAGCAAATGTGGTTTCTATTGACAATTGAGATGTACAAACTATGGCATAAGGGGACGACGAGCAGATAAGAGGCAATCCGTAATTTCGACTAAGACATTGAGCGAGTTAGGATGGATGTAGTGAATATAACTATGTGTTCAGCACTTTTGAACTGTACAGCGACAGAATTCAGAACATTGGCTTACAGTATTCTCCCTGTACACCAAGTCAGAACTGTAGGATAAATAAAGGGGGCATATAAGCAGACAATGAAAGCTCTTACAATATTTGATGGTGACATTTCTCTAAAACAGGCTATAGACTACATGTACACCACCAAGTCAGAACAGTAGGCTAAGTTATGAGGGGGAAAGGGACCTACTTATTAGGGTCAGGCACATGGGCTATTAACAGATTACTAAACAACATACACTTAGCATTACTTTCTTAGCTACAGTATACATATCTCCCAGGCATATTATATAATTTATGCAGCAGCATAAATTCACATTGTTGTGCTGTGCTCACTTGAACAGGAAGGTGGCACGGTGGTCCTTAGTGGGCAAATCTTGACATCAAACTTTGTCATCAAAATCTGGCATTCTCCAGATTTAAGGTGCTTTCAAGACAACTGGGAACTCTGGAAAAAACAATGTCTAGGCGCAAGTTCCTGACTTGGAATTCCGAGTTAGATGCCTGTTCAAAATGTATTTTCCCAGTCGGAGCAAGTTTCCAGTTGTCTTGAACTCACTGAAGTCAGAGATTTCCCAGTGCCGAGTTTCCAGTTGTTTTGAACACGGCAGAAGTCATGCTGGATTGATAGCATGTCCAATGTAGACTGTTTATAATTTTAAGTTTGGAAAAGAGACCCTTAAACCCAGACTTGGACCACATACCCGCTCCACTGAATAGCTGTCAAGTGATTGCTTTGCAAAGCTTGCAGTTAGCCACGGATCCCTTCCAAACCACTCATTGTCGAATTTGCGATTTTCAACTTGTGTAATGTTTATGTCCAATGGCTAATGAGCACCGATACGTTTTATCTATAATTTCTCTCCATCATTTCTCTTCATATGACAAGGATTGAAATGGATTTACAAGTAGATTGTCGACATGATTCATGATGATGACTGCTAGCTAAGATTTTAAGTCTGATGTTGGCATGATCAGTCATTTTATCTGTGGTCAATGACCTTGAGCCTTCTTGGATGGGCACTTCTAATGTAACTCAATGGCAGCACCAAAGGGGCTTGAATTTTCTAGTTCTCCCTGTAGATTTTGCAGTGACGTAGTGTCCCTATGAGTGACAGAACACTGAGCCAATCACAGTGCAACAAGAGAACATTACCAACCCCATATGCTCCTTATTTTCCACTGGCTGCCCCACCACCACAGAAAGCACTGAGCTAGGCTGAAACACCTGCATTTCGGAGCTGCCTTACTCAAGAAAGCAAAAAATAGACTGTTTGTATGCTGCTTTATTAACTCAATGATTATACACAGCTCAAAAAAAAGGGAACACTTAAACAACACAATGTAACTCCAAGTCAATCACACTTCTGTGAAATCAAACTCTCCACTTAGGAGGCAACACTGATTGACAATAAATTTCACATGCTGTTGTGCAAATGGAATAGAAAATAGGTGGAAATTATAGGCAATTAGCAAGACACCCCCAATAAAGGAGTGGTTCTGCAGGTGGTGACCACAGACCACTTCTCAGTTCCTATGCTTCCTGGCTGATGTTTTGGTCACTTTTGAATGCTGGCGGTGCTTTCACTCTAGTGGTAGCATGAGACGGAGTCTACAACCCACCCAAGTGGCTCAGGTAGTGCAACTCATCCAGGATGGCACATCAATGCGAGCTGTGGCAAGAAGGTTTGCTGTGTCTGTCAGCGTAGTGTCCAGAGCATGGAGGCGCTACCAGGAGACAGGCCAGTACATCAGGAGACGTGGAGGAGGCCGTAGGAGGGCAACCTCTGCCTTTGTGCAAGGAGGAGCAGGAGGAGCACTGCCAGAGCCCTGCAAAATGACCTCCAGCAGACCACAAATGTGCATGTGTCTGCTCAAACGGTCAGAAACAGACTCCATGAGGGTGGTATAAGGGCCGACGTCCACAGGTGGGGGTTGTGCTTACAGCCCAACACCGTGCAGGACGTTTGGCATTTGCCAGAGAAGACCAAGATTGGCAAATTCGCCACTGGCGCCCTGTGCTCTTCACAGATGAAAGCAGGTTCACACTGAGCACATGTGACAGAGTCTGGAGACGCTGTCGAGAACGTTCTGCTGCCTGCAACATCCTCCAGCATGACCGGTTTGGCGATGGGTCAGTCATGGTGTGGGGTGGCATTTCTTTGGGGGGCCGCACAGGCCTCCATGTGCTCGCCAGAGGTAGCCTGACTGCCATTAGGTACCGAGATGAGATCCTCAGACCTCTTGTGAGACCATATGCTGGTGCGGTTGGCCCTGGGTTCCTCCTAATGCAAGACAATGCTAGACCTCATGTGGCTGGAGTGTGTCAGCAGTTCCTGCAAGAGGAAGGCATTGATGCTATGGACTATAGATATAAAGATAAAGACATAAAACTGTATTTTTTTGTGAAGAATCAACAACAAGTGGGACACAATCATGAAGTGGAACGACATTTATTGGATATTTCAAACTTTTTTAACAAATCAAAAGCTGAAAAATTGGGCGTGCAAAATTATTCAGCCCCCTTAAGTTAATACTTTGTAGCGCCACCTTTTGCTGCGATTACAGCTGTAAGTCGCTTGGGGTATGTCTCTATCAGTTTTGCACATCGAGAGACTGACATTTTTTCCCATTCCTCCTTGCAAACAGCTCGAGCTCAGTGAGGTTGGATGGAGAGCATTTGTGAACAGCAGTTTTCAGTTCATTCCACAGATTCTCGATTGGATTCAGGTCTGGACTTTGACTTGGCCATTCTAACACCTGGATATGTTTATTTTTGAACCATTCCATTGTAGATTTTGCTTTATGTTTTGGATCATTGTCTTGTTGGAAGACAAATCTCTGTCCCAGTCTCAGGTCTTTTGCAGACTCCATCAGGTTTTCTTCCAGAATGGTCCTGTATTTGACTCCATCTTCCCATCAATTTTAACCATCTTCTCTGTCCCTGCTGAAGAAAAGCAGGCCCAAACCATGATGCTGCCACCACCATGTTTGACAGTGGGGAGGGTGTGTTCAGCTGTGTTGCTTTTACGCCAAACATAACGTTTTGCATTGTTGCCAAAAAGTTCAATTTTCGTTTCATCTGACCAGAGCACCTTCTTCCACATGTTTGGTGTGTCTCCCAGGTGGCTTGTGGCAAACTTTAAACAACACTTTTTATGGATGGCTTTCTTCTTGCCACTCTTCCATAAAGGCCAGATTTGTGCAATATACGACTGATTGTTGTCCTATGGACAGAGTCTCCCACCTCAGCTGTAGATCTCTGCAGTTCATCCAGAGTGATCATGGGCCTCTTGGCTGCATCTCTGATCAGTCTTCTCCTTGTATGAGCTGAAAGTTGAGGGACGGCCAGGTCTTGGTAGATTTGCAGTGGTCTGATACTCCTTCCATTTCAATATTATCGCTTGCACAGTGCTCCTTGGGATGTTTAAAGCTTGGGAAATCTTTTTGTATCCAAATCCGGTTTTAAACTTCTTCACAACAGTATCTCGGACCTGCCTGGTGTGTTCCTTGTTCTTCATGATGCTCTCTGCGCTTTTAACGGACCTCTGAGACTATCACAGTGCAGGTGCATTTATACGGAGACTTGATTACACACAGGTGGATTGTATTTATCATCATTAGTCATTTAGGTCAACATTGGATCATTCAGAGATCCTCACTGAACTTCTGGAGAGAGTTTGCTGCCCTGAAAGTAAAGGGGCTGAATAATTTTGCACGCCCAATTTTTCAGTTTTTGATTTGTTAAAAAAGTTTGAAATATCCAATAAATGTCGTTCCACTTCATGATTGTGTCCCACTTGTTGTTGATTCTTCACAAAAAAATACAGTTTTATATTTTTGTTTGAAGCCTGAAATGTGGCAAAAGGTCGCAAATTTCAAGGGGGCCGAATACTTTCGCAAGGCACTGTATATATTTTTTTACATTGTTAGCAAACTGGTATGTGACACGTATTAATGCCAAAATAACACATAAAACAGGTGGCCAATGTTTCCCAGGAATTCAGTCTTATTTACTTTGGTTTGCTCACCCACACAAGCCTTTAAATGCCGTGACACCCTGTGGAGATTGGATCTGGGAGTGTTTTGGTTACTGTAAATTTGGTATTGTTTGATTGGTCAATGGTGGTTGGTTTTGTGTTGAAAGGTTACACCTTCAGATGTTATAAATGGAATTAAATGCTTTTGTTTTCTCTCTAATCGTGCATTCAGTCCACAGAGGAAGGTTGTTTGATCAGTTCTCATTTCCTAGACTTCTAGGCCTCTGCCCTAGTAAACATCTCTTTGTTCATGCTTTGTCCTATGAGTTAACCTTAGGATCTATATGCTTGGAATAATGCCTTGTAATGCTTGTTATTGCTTTGTAACTTAAGCTTAATGCCTTTTATGTGAATCCATTCATTGTACAATGTTAATTGTCTATATCAAAGGAAGATGTTTCATTCTCAGACCAATTCTTGTTAGTCAACGTCAACTCCTTGCCTAATGTATCTTTATGGAGTCAGAGAACCATTTTAATAGGCTAAATGCTAGGTCTTATTACAGGTTGCCTGGAAGGTATTTATAATATCATACATGACAAATATTAGTGTCCACTACAGTCTTGCTGTGTTAAACAAGGCTTTGAGTCCCCAAGGTCGTTCCTGCCCATCCTTTGCAGAGATTTTTGTACACTGTCGCTATAGCTGTCATTACTTATGGGCAGATGTGTGAGGAAAATGCTAACTTTTAATTGTTTTACATAATGGGAAAATAATGTAGGTATTCAATGTTTTAGTTTAACTCATGTCAACATGCTCTTGACCTGTCAGTTGCTTGTTGTGGATAAATTGGTGCACACTGCTGAAAGACTGACAACTTACATAACGCCAGTAGAAGACCAACTAAAAGTGGGAGCTTTTCACTGAGCCAGTGTTGACCCCCTGTGGCAGGTGTTAATATGTATATTATTACTTTAGTTTTTATTTCACTCAGTGGTCATGCTGCTGCTCGCCCTATGATCATTCCACCCCACACCCTCAAGCCTTTACTCTGCCTCCACCCCAATGGACATGTATATATTCATCACTGCTACAGTTATGATGTACATAGTTCTATTTCGATTATTTTCATTATTTTATTTCACTAGTCCTGCTTGTTGGAGCTCCAAGCCTTAGATGTTCACTGTACCCTGCAATCACACCTTCAAACCTGTACATGTGACTATTAAACAATCTGAATCTCTGAATGTTAGATAACTACTCAGTTTTTCACAATTCTTGACATTTAATCCGAGCAAAAATTCCATCTTAGGTCAGTTAGGATCACCATTTTATTTTAAGAATGTCAGAATAATAGTAGAGTGATTGATTTCAACTTTTATTTCTTTCATCACATTCCCAGGGTCAAAAGACTACACACACTCAATCAGTATTTGGTAACATTGCCTTTAAATTGTTTAACTTGGGTCAAATGTTTCAGGGAGCCTTCTACAAGCTTCCCACAATAAATTGGGTGAATTTAGGCCCATTCCTCCTGACAGAGCTGGTGTAACTGAGTCAGGTTTGTAGGCTTCCTTGCTCGCACACGCTTTTTCAGTTCTGCCCACAAATTTTCTATAGGCTTGAGGTCAGGGTTTTGTGATGGCCACTCCAATACCTTGACTTTGTTGTCCTTAAGCCATTTTGCCACAACTTTGTAAGTATGCTGGGGTCATTGTCCATTTAGAAGACCCATTTGCAACCAAGCTTTAACTTGAGACATTGCTTCAATATATCCACATAATTTTCCTACCTCATGATGCCAATGATTTTGGGAAGTGCACCAGTCCCTCCTGCAGCAAAGAACCCCTACAACATGATCCTGCCACCTCCGTGGTTCACGGTTGGGATGGTGTTCTTTGGCTTGCAAGCCTCCCCCTTTTTCCTCCAAACATAACAATGGCCATTGTGGCCAAACAGTTCTAGTTTTGTTTCATCAGACCAGAGGACATTTCTCCAAAAAGTACCATCTTTGTCCCCATGTGCAGTTGCAAACCGTAGTCTGGCTTTTATATGTCGGTTTTGGAGCAGGGGCTTCTTCCTTGCTGAGCGGCCTTTCAGGTTATGTCGATATAGGACTCGTTTTACTGTGGATATGGATAATTTTGTACCTGTTTCCTCCAGCATCTTCATAAGGTCCTTTGCTGCTGTTCTGGGATTGATTTGTACTTTTCGCAACAAAGTACATTCATCTCTAAGAGACAGAACGCGTCTCCTTCCTGAGCGGTATGACATCTATGTGGTACCATGGTGTTTGTACTTGTGTACTATTGTTTGTACAGATAAATATGGTACCTTCAGGTGTTTGGAAATTGCTTCCAAGGATGAGACTTGAGTTCTACAATTGTTTTTCTGAAGTCTTGGCTGATTTCTTTTGATTTTCCCATGATGTCAAACAAACAGGCACGGAGTTTGAAGGTAGGCCTTGAAATACATCCACAGGTACACTCCAATTGACGTCAATTAGCCTATCAGAAGCTTCTAAAGCCATTACATAATTTTCTGGAATTTAAGCTGTTTAAAGGCACAGTGAATTTAGTGTAAACTTCTGACCCACTGAATTATAAGTGAAATAATCTGTCTAAACAATTATTGGAAAAATTCCTTGTCGTGCACAAAGTAGATGTTCTAACCGACTTGCCAAAACTATAGTTTGTTAACAAAATTGTGGAGTGGTTGAAACACTTAGGTTGGAGTCATTAAACTCATTTATGTAAACTTCTGACTTCAACTGTACATTGGATGTCATGTACTGCATATCTTGTTTCATACACTGTATACTTTGTCTTTTAGAGTCATGCTAATCTTGGTATTACTTTAAGTTCCGGTCACGACCAAAGTACACACATGTACATGTATTTGCAACCACAACACATGTACACCACATACTTATGTGCACACACCAATAGTCCTGTCAAGAATTTAATCCCAATTCCCCACATCAACTTCACAACCTTTAATTTATAGTGACAGAGCAATAAAAATATACTCAATATATAAAAACATTGATATTAACAAAATAAAAACACTATCTAGTCAAACATACAATGACACCATTTGGCAAGTGCAACCATGAACATGTGTGTGGAATGTGTGGTTTTCCTGTTTTTGTTCTTGTAGACTAAACACTTTCTGTTGAGCACCCATGCCATGTCTTTCAGCCAACTCTCCGAATCACAGACATCTGAGTCAAACACTTTGGCAGTGTTTCAGGCCTTCGGCCAGTGTCCGTTACTAACTTTTGCATTCCAGAATGTCTGAGGTTTCCTGAGAATGTCCCAGCTATTATAATCACTTAGTCAAATAGAATTCCTATTTATATGCCGGTTTCCTCGTATTTTCTTCCATTCTCACTCTTTCCCCTTGTTTTTCTGGGATGAAAGAGGGGTGTTCAGCAGAGTGGTAGATGGATCTACAGTGCATTCGGAAAGTATTTAGACCCCTTGACTTGTCCATTTTGTTACGTTACAGACTTATTCTAAAATAGATTTGTTTAAATCCCTCAATCTACACACAATACCCCATAATGACAAAGTAATAACAGGTTTTTAGACATTTTTGCAAATGTAAAAAAAAAAACTGAAATCACAGTTACATAAGTATTCAGACCCTTTACTCAGTACTTTGGTGAAGCACCTTTGGCAACGTTTACTGTCAAGTCTTCTTGAGTATGACACTACAAGCTTTGCACATCTGTATTTGGGGAGTTTCTCCCATTCTTCTCTGCAGATCCTCTCAAACTCTGTCAGGTTGGATGTGGAACGTCACTGCATAGTTATTATCAGGTCTCTCCAGAGATGTTCAATTGGGTTCAAGTGGGAGCTTATATAGACAGGTGTGTGCCTTTCCAAATCATGTCCAATCAATTGAATTTACAACAGGTAGACTCCAAGTTGTAGAAACAGGATGCACCTGAGCTCAAATTCAAGTCTCATAACAAAGGGTCTGAATACTTATGTAAATGTCATATTGTAACAAGAAAATGGGTCTGAATACTCTCGAAATGCACTGTAATGATGACTTCTTTGGTTCAGTGTTCTGGCTCAAGTCCAAACAGACAACGGTCTATTATATTATGTGTCATAACTTGGCTTCTTTCAGTGTATGCCTTTCTGGTTTAAAGTCTATGATTGAGGTTCAAGCAATTTCTCACTTAAACAGTACAGCTTTTTTTCCCTCTTTATGCACTTAAATATAAGTGTTACACCTTTTTTAATTTAATGGGATCCAAGGCTACACATTTAGCCCGTGCCTTTTTACTTGCATATGTGTAGTAAGGCCTTACAGCGATAACAAAATATGGTACTAAAACCTGCCGGAGGCAACTTCTTGGGATCTTAGAAAGTCTGTAAAAATGTCTTGAGCTGTAGCGTTTCCTCCACTGATATCCTGTTGTGGTAGAAGCTGAGTCCAGTCAGGAGCTCTATGTCTCGGACCCGGGAAGCATGGAACTGGGCCCACTCCTGGACCCATTGGAAGTCTGAGCCATTCTGAGGAGACAGGGAGGAGGAGGAAAAGGAGGGCTGAGTCACTAATAATATTCATAGATTATCTTTACAAACAGCAAAACTAGAGAGGATCCCATATGATCTCCAGACCTAGGTCAAATACACAATCAAATACTTTGAAATTCCTGAAAATATTTCGGGTGCAGCTGATTTAGCTTGAAATGTGCACATTTGAGACGATTTAATTGGTTGCATTGTACACGGCTAACTAAATGAAGTGCTGCTCAAGTATTTGACATACAGCATCTATTTAAACCAGATCTGATTATCTCAGCCATCCTTTGGTCTGTTGACATGTTACATTTCCTCAACAGGCTTTTCAGCTGGCCCAGTAGGAAAGAGTAGGACAGCCAGCCAGAGCGGTGGGACTCACAGCACAGGTCTCAGTGTGGTCTGGTCTATGGGGGAGGGTGAAGGAGGTGGTCTCCAGGGGACCCTGGCAGTCAGCAGGGGAGAAGGAAGAGTTTCCACAGCTGGTCAGGATCACATAGAAGTGAGTGGGGATGGGAGCCTCATGTCTGCAGGAGAGAAAGATGGAAACATGTTCATGTACAACTGAGAATTCAAAAAAAGCCAGAAGCAACAACACGCATGGATGATGAACACTTACTGTGGTGTGCTAACTGTAGGAGTGTCAAAGTGTCCGTCGTAGTGCCGGTCAAAGATAGGTCCACTCATAACGTTGACCCCATTCAGCTGCTGGGAATATTTCACCAGGAGGACGTCATGGAAGTACGTCCAAACAGCTGCAAACATACAATCATATACTTATTAAAGCAAGAAGTCACTGAACAATGTCTTCAGGGCCCGTATTCACAAAAATGTCTTAGAGTATGACTGTTGATCTAGAATCAGTTTTGCCCTTTAGATCATAATAAATGTGATTAAATGGACAGTGTTGGGGGCTGATCCTAGATCAGCATTTCTACTCTGTAGACTTTCACCATTTGCCACCAGAGGGCAGTGAGTGTTTGTAAAGTTATCCACAGAGTGCTTCTGTTCATGGATTTAAAAAACAAAATCCCCTTGTATGACATATCATACTTAATAAACCCCTTTCATGATGGATTACCTGTGTCCACTGGCATCAACAAAAGTAACAACCATTTGCATCTCCCTTTCATCAATATGGAACCCACAAGATGGCATCATATTGTACCATCCTAACCGCTATCCCATAACCGAGTCCCAAACAGTATCCTACAGCCCAGTGTTTAAAACTCTGCTATTATTTTCCATCAGAGTAGACATGACCCCACACCACATTAGCAACATTGTCTGTCTGGGAAAGTCAGGAACACACCTTTTAGGTCTACTACCAACACATTGACGGTCTATGAGTAACTACACCACAAGTTGTTATCGGAATGTTGCATCAGGAGTGCTCATGTTCTCACAAATGACATTACGTGCCAAGCAGAGAGTACAAAATGGGGTGGGATTTTAAACGTAACAAACTCCCCTTCTTTAGAATAGCATAGCAAGCAATCACTTTTGTCAAGCCAGTTACACAGAATGGAAAGTGAACAATAAAACACTAAAAGAGAGCTTAGGGAGTGGGCTGGGTTTTTACCGTGACCACTGCCTGATATGGTAACGCCCTGCTGCACCACTACTGTACACTACTGTCCCCTAGACAAAATGTAACAGAGATCCTATGTCTACTGAATAAATATGGCTCACTATGACCATGGTCAGATTACCATGTTAATTCACAGGGAAGCTTTTATGTTGACAGACCAATCTGAGATTTCTCAGTTGGTGTGAGAGTTTTAAACCCTGCTCCTAAATCTACAGCTTGTTGTTGAGTTAAATATTTACTATGGAGTCAGCTTTTTTCCACTATTCAACTAGAACCTTAGATCCTAGGAAAAATGGTACGATCTAACAGGAAATACAAGGGGAAAAACTGTCCTAGTACGTTATCTCAGCTGTTGGATCTTTGGGCTGAAATTTATACCTAATTGGCCAAGGCTAGTTCAAAATAGAATAGAGATGCAGGCTGGGAGTGTTACATGCTGTAAGAGTAAGCCTAAGAGTAAAAGTAAAACTGATAGAAACGACACTGAACAAAAATACAAAAACACAACATGCAACAATTTCAAAGATTTTACTGAGTTACAGTTCATATAAGGAAATCAGTCAATTGAAATAAATTCATTAGGCCCTAATCTATGGGTTTCACATGACTGGGAATACAGATATGCATCTGTTGGTCACAGATACCGTTCAGAAAACAAGTAGGGTTGTTGATCAGAAAACCAGTCAACCAACCAACCATGGAGTGCGAGATCTCCTTCACAGAGTTAATCAGGCTGCTGTTGATTGTGGCCTGTGGAATGTTGTCCCACTCCTCTTCAATGGCTGTGCGAAGTTGCTGGATATTGTCGGGAACTGGAACATGCTGTAGTACACTCCAATCTAGAGCGTCCTTGGTGAGTATGCAGGCCATGCAAGAACTGGGACATTTGAACTTCCAGGAATTGTGTGCAGATCCTTGCGACATGGGGCCGTGTATTATCATGCTGAAATTAGGTGATGGCCTCAGGATCTCATCATGGTATCTATGTATTCAAATTTCCATTGATAATATGCTATTGTGTTCGTTGTCCATAGCTTACGCCTGCCCATACCATAACCCCACCGCCACCATGGGGCACCCTGTTCACAACGTTAACATCAGCAAACAACTCGCCCACACGACGCCACATCAGCCATCTGCCAAGTACAATTGAAACCGGGATTTATCTGTGAAGAGCACACTTCTCCAGTGTGCCAGGGGCCTTCAAAGGTGAACATTTGCCCACTGAAGTCGGTTACAACAGTCGAACTACAATCAGGTCAAGATCCTGGTCTCAGACTATCCCGCAGGTGAATAATCTCCTGGGCTGGCATGGTTACACGTGGTCTGCCGTTCTGAGGCCGGTTGGATGTACTGCCAAATTCTCTAAAGCGGCGTATGGTAGAGAATTGAACATTAAATTCTCTGGCAACAGCTCTGGTGGACATTCCTGGAGTCAACATGCCAATTGCACGCTCCTTCAAATCATCTGTGGGATTGTGTTGTGAGACAAAACTGCATTTTAGAGTGGTCTTTTACTGTCACCAGCACAAGGAGCACCTGTGCAATTGTTGTTTAATCAGCATCTTGATATGCCACAACTTTCAGGTAGCTTGATTATCTTGGCAAAGGAAAAATGCTCACTCACAAGGATGTAAACATATTTCTGCACAAAATTTGAGAGAAATAATATTTTTGTGCATATGAACAATTTCTGGGAGCTTTTATTTCAGCTCATGAAACATGGAATTAACACTTTACATAGTATTTTATTCTATTTTTGATCAGTATAAAACAAACCCATTAGTCCAGTGAGAAATCTTATAGTAGGCCTATACATACACCATGCAAAGACACACTGTGTCCTAAGAAGTCATTTCCTGAAGCTGCATGTCCATAAGAAATCACACATACCTGGTTGAGTGTTTGAGCTATTATTGCACAGTACCTGAGATGTATCTGTCTCTTAGCCAGCTAGCTTGACCTGCTCACCTTTAAAAGCAGGGTACATGGGCGCAATGTTGCTGGTGAGTAGTGACTCTGCCTCTGTTCCATTGGCACCCAGATCTGAAACGTCAACATGAATTAATCACTTAAACACACACACACACACTTCATTTAAATCATCAACTGGTCTTCAAAAGTTGGATGAGAACTGTCCTGATTTAGTGTTAGAATCTGATGCACCGCTGGCTATATGCATGTACAGTAATATGGAGTAGGTATTTAACAAAAGGTTTTGGGGTGTAATCTCCCATGTACTCACTGGGTGGATGCAGCAGGCCGTAGGACAGCGCAGGGTTGTCCTTGTATCTGACACAGTTCTGGCTGAAGAGCGGCGCCACACGGACGTCTGCACGGACACAGGCCTCCGCTACTGGACTCAGTGGCTGGACATTGTTCTGACGGGGACGAGAAAGATGATTCCAGTTCTTGAGCTCTGGTATTAGTTTTGTGAACCTAGTTTCATTCTTTATTGCAGGGTTGACTCAATATATACATTAGGATAATGCTTTTCCCGTTACCTTCTCCTCAGATAAAATAAAACCATGAATCATCTACTTTCCATCCTCTTAATAGCTTTTAGACAGAAAGTAATGGAATAAAAGGAGGATGTTGAGAGAACGAACGCCAGGGATAGATATACTGTAGAGAGACGTCCTGATTTACATTGAGGTTTTCACCACATAATGACAAACACAAGAAGCTATGAAAGCCAGCACGAGTTAGGAAGATCTACAGCCAGCTAGCAGGGCCAGGCAGCAGCTCAGCTCACAGCACTTCACACATCTTTACAACTTATTTCATATCCTAGCCAGAAACACTAACCAGAGAAACACTAACCAGAGAAACACTAACCAGAGAAACACTAACCAGAGAAACACTAACACTAACCAGAGAAACACTAACCAGAGAAACACTAACCAGAGAAACACTAACCAGAGAAACACTAACCAGAGAAACACTAACCAGAGAAACACTAACAGTAACCAGAGAAACACTAACCAGAGAAACACTAACAGTAACCAGAGAAACACTAACCAGAGAAACACTAACACTAACCAGAGAAACACTAACCAGAGAAACACTAACAGTAACCAGAGAAACACTAACCAGAGAAACACTAACACTAACCAGAGAAACACTAACACTAACCAGAGAAACACTAACCAGAGAAACACTAACAGTAACCAGAGAAACACTAACCAGAGAAACACTAACACTAACCAGAGAAACACTAACCAGAGAAACACTAACCAGAGAAACACTAACAGTAACCAGAGAAACACTAACCAGAGAAACACTAACACTAACCAGAGAAACACTAACCAGAGAAACACTAACCAGAGAAACACTAACCAGAGAAACATAATACAACAGTGCATCTCCAACACAACATACTATCTATCTGTAGACATTAAAGAGAGCCAGAGTGTAATGGAGGTGGTTTAGAACCACGCTCGCGTGAGGGGTAACATTTCCTAAGATTCTGAAGACTTGCGTTAACTCCCCCAAGCAAATGCCTCGGCTTTAGCTAAGCAGACTAACACATACCTGGGTATGAAACCTGGTCGTTCACACAAGCACATAAAGACTCACCAGTGGGTTAATTGTGTAGGCGACCCATAAGGGCATGAGAGTATCTTTGCTGTAACCGTTGATGTAGTCGGCGTGGTGCAGGACACAGTACTCAGAATTCTCCTGGAGAACTCGAGGGATTCCATATGGTAGGTGAAGAGCCTTGGTTCCGGAAACTGAGAGAGGGGAGGGTGTGATAAAAAACATAATTATAGACAAAATAGAGCCATGATTACGCTAACTGGAGTGTTTGGCAAAGCTTTTACTGCTAAGCCATTACAAAGAAACCCATGAAGTGTGTACTCACTGGAATTGTCTTTGATGAGTTGCCTGTTCATAGTCTTCTCCTGAAACATATATTTTCAGCATGTTAGTGTGTCTGTCAACTTCTCTCCCTCTGAGTGCTTCTGGGTTATCAATCATAAAGTGAGGATAAATATTAGTTTTCAATGAAGCACCTTTCAAACATTGAGGATTTAGAGTGTTATGGACAGGACAAACCCTCTGTCTACCCCTCCCCTCCCAGTCCTGCTCTCTGGGGATGGATGTGCGAGTTTGAGGATACACCCCCCTCCCTGATTGTACCCCCTGGTCATACCGCTGCTTTGGTGCGGGTGCTGCAGCTACAGCCCAGGTGGTCAGAGGGGGCAAGGCCACTGGCCTCACAGGTGGAGTTAGAGGAGAGCTCAGCTGGGTACACGGGGCGGTGGGGAGGGTTCTTCAGGAGGTGGTTCAGACTCCCATGGGTCCCGTTGTTAGGAGCAGGGGGAACGTCCAACAAATCTGACAGGCAAAGAGAGAGGGTGATAGAGACGGGGGGGGGGGGGGGGGAATAAAGTGATAGTAGAGAGTTGAAAAGGTATTTTCTTTAACTGACTAGATTTGATCTAATGGGCTAACTGTACAGAATAGCTGTGTGACTATGGACTTAGTTTCCAGTGGTGGTGCTGTGGCCTTCTCAACTGGCACATCCTCTTTGAAACGTATCACAATGTTGAGAAATAGTCCTGGGAGTTCTGTATAGAAGTGGTTGAAATGATGCTATAATGAATGTAAAGCCAGTTCGGCCTGCTGAAATAATTTCACTTTAGAGAAGTATTACTTAGCCTGGGTACCAGTCTGTTTAGATATCATTCCACTCCTTTGGCATGACAATTCCATCAGGAGTTGGCAAGAGAGCGAAAACAGACTGGCACCCAGGCTAATCCTTTCTAGTTATGCAACAGGACATTGTCCCCATGTTAAATGGTCCATTGACTAACAGGCTTACCACACAGGAGGTTGTACACTTCAATGTTTTCAAAAGGTGCAACTTGGGTCTTGTATTTCAGCCCTGGTCCATAACTGATAAAAATGGCCTGAAAAATACAAAAACAATTCATTTTCACAAGAATAACTGACACATAAATAGATAGAGAGACGCTATTCATGACAGTGGAGTAGACATGTTAGATATGGAGAGAAGAACAAAGTAACCACAATTTCACCATCTCATTTAGTTAAAATTTCCCTACACCTACGAAGGAGTCAAAACCACAAATAGACCATGTGTAAACATCAGAATAGCTAAAAGTAAACCGTGTGGGAGTTTAAGTACTTAAATGACCTTCCAAAAAGGTGGGTTGAAAAGCAATTAACATTTTGAAATAATCATAAGATGAGCCTTAAAGCGGCAATCAGCAGTAGAAACAATAACAAGGGGACTCCCAGCCCTCGTTTAAGTAAAAAGCTGAGAGATTGGGGCTGGAGAAATCAACCACTCTCAAATTCAGAGCTATTGATGCAAGGACTAACCATCCATGAAATCAAAATGATAGTTTTAACCATGTTGCGGCTGTATAGTGTTTGGTCACATTTACTTTGTTTACAAACATTTAAGTAAAACAAACTTACAGTATATTTTGGGTTCTGATGGGGTATGACAGTTGATGAGGCATTCTTAACTTGTATTCTTCATGAGTCAATGGGCACATAATTCATTTATAAGTCCAAAAATGTATGTAGTAACTGCTGATTGCCCCTTTAAAACGTGGGTGGCTACTAAATTAAATAGGTGATGTTGTTACTTGCTAGCTATGTCTGCTTTTCTTCCGGTCTGCAGCAAGACACACAGAAGATATTTTCAGCAGACTTTCATTTGTCTCATGCACCTGTTTTATTTAGGTTAGCGAGTAAAGTCGCAGGGATAATTATAGCAACACATTCCAGGTGTGACCACATCTAGAAGGATACACAGACCTATTATAAACATAAAGACTAACAGGGAGGTGCCAGGGAGACGTCTAGTAAACTATAGTAAACATAGCCATGAGAAAACACAACACAAATGGGAACAAAGCATACTGTTATAGGGGATGGTATTTCAGCAGGCTTATTTTGGGAGCGATTTTCTAAGGCCGGAAACATACACAGACCGATCATAAAGACTAACATGGAGACGGGGAGAAATCTAGTAAAACCTAGTAAACCTAGTAAAAATGTACATGGGAAAACAACAACTCCAAATGGGAGGACATTACTGTTATAGGTGATGGTATTGCAGTGGGTTTACTTTGGGAGAGACTTGACTCTCTCGGAGGACACAGCTTGATTTAACCTAAAGAATGTCAGGCATGATTTAACAAACTGGGGCTCCTTTGGAGTGGCCTGCTCCCAGATCTGTTTGGGACATTTGGCCTGAGAATGGCCATACAGGTGTAGGATCTTAATTTGAGCCAGTTTGCTACAGCAGGAAAATAATCCTTTTTAATAATCCTTTTTTGTAGGCGTTGATACATTTTTCTGCAAATCAAGTCTGAAATGTTTAAGTGAAAATTACAAACGTAGGGTCTCCCGGGTGGCGCAGTGGTTAAGGGCACCACTCTGCTGTGCCACCAGAGACTCTGGGTTCGCGCCCAGGCTCTGTCGTAACTGGCCGCGACCGGGAGGTACGTGGGGCGACGCACAATTGGCCTAGCGTCATCCGGGTTAGGGAGGGTTTGGCCGGTAGGGACATCCTTGTCTCATCGCGAACCAGCGACTCCTGTGGCGGGCCGGGCGCAGTGCGCGCTAACCAAGGTTGCCAGGTGCACTGTGTTTTCTCCGACACATTGGTACGGCTGGCTTCCGGGTTGGATGCGCGCTGTGTTAGGAAGCAGTGCGGCTTGGTTGGGTTGTGTATCGGAGGACGCATGACTTTCGACCTTCGTCTCTCCCGAGCCCGTACGGGAGTTGTAGCGATGAGACAAGATAGTGGCTACTAACAATTGGATACCATGAAAAAGGGGGTAGAAATTCAACAAAAAAATGTAAAAAAGAAAATTACAAACGTTAGAAGCCTTTTAAAAACTCAAATACACTAAGTTTGCTTTTCCTGCCACCCAGGACCTATATACTAGGTGGTAAGATCCAAAAAATGGTCGAAGACTCCAGTAACCCAAGTCAGACTGTTCTCTCTGCTATCACACGGCAAGCGGTACCGGAGCACCAAGTCTAGGTCCTTAACAGCTTCTACCCCCAAGCCATATGCCTGCTGAACAATTAATCCAAAGGCCACCCGACCTATTTACATTGACACCCACACCCACTTTGTTTTTACAATGCTGCTATTATCTATGCATGGTCACTTTACCCCTACCTACATGTACAAATTACCTCGACTAACCTGTACCCCCGCACATTGACTCGTTATTGTTATGTAATTTTTTTGTTACTTTTGATTAGATTTTTTTTTTCTTAAAAAAATATTTACTATATAAACTAAACTCTTTCTTGAACTGCATTGTTGGTTAAGTAAGCATTTCACGGTAAGGTCTACCTACACCTGCTGTAGTCGGCGCATGTGACAAATCAGCAACAAAAGGGTGATCAAATTAAGATGCTATATCTGTAGATGGCAATCAGATCTGGGACTCAGGCTACCTCTCTGTAGTGCTTTCATCATAGAACTTCACATCAAAATAAAAATTAGTTGTGTTTTTTTTTTTTTTATCTCCATGTGATTCAAGTGTAATGTAGCTATTAGCGTTAGCTGTTTTTTAGTTAGAGACAGTATGTTCGGATGGGTTTCCCTGGATGTGTACATTCCCTGACCTGCATGTTTTTGAAGACGTTATCCGAGCCGTGGAATCCACCAGTGCAGTACTTGACTTCCTTAGGTTGTCTGTGGATGAACAGAGATGAAAAAACATTATTCCATTCCTAGAAAAAACATCACACCTCCAACAGAACACAGAGGGAGGGTGTTCTTTAATGGAAGTCTCTCCAAAATAATCCAGGTAGAATCAGGAATTCCTCAGGGCAGGTGTCTAGGCCCCTTACTTTTTTCAATCTTTACTAATGACATGACACGGAGTTCTGTATTTTATATATATTTATACAACACTAAAATTGAGGGGTTTTCAATTGAACAGCTGTATAAACCAGCCCAACTAAATAATAGCTCACATCCTCAACTGTGGCAACCATAACAACAAGGAACAGCTTTCAGCACCCAATAAAGACATCCGTAAAAAACATGCCCAAACATGGGCAAAACAAAATGTATGTTGGTATGTTAATAGGCTTTCTGTTAACCGGAGACCAACTATCACTTTTCATATGTGGCAGCTGTTGAGAATTTCAGCGGTCAAGTTAGGGCTAGTGAGTCGTCTTGTCGAATAATGTCTCATTGCAACAGACGAACATAACGAGAGTTAAACATTTACTTTTGAATCATTTAGCAGAAGCTCTTATCCAGAGCGACCCACAGTAGTGAGTGCATACATTTTTGTACTTTTCCGTATAAATATAAAGTGGGATCACCTTTTGCAAGTACCTGTAACTGCTTTCAAAGTGCATGTAGGGAGAAATGCATATAGGGACAAGTGCATGTAGGCACAACGTTTAAAGTGAATGTCAATGGATAATGTGTAGTTCTAACCGGTGTGGATTTAGTTTAGCCTGGAACTGATGACTTGAAAAAGGAGTGAACCGTGATGAGTAGGCTAACTATTAAATATTTAAAACGGTACTTATTTACTTAGGTTATTCCACAACAGATACTTTGGCTTAATGCCAGAGTAAAGCCAAGAGTGCAGCTTAGGTTATGTGATAAAAAAAAGTGTTGCGTTTTCAAAGAGGGTTATGGTTCATACTGTATACGGTTCCTACAGATGTCATATCTTAATTTGATCGGTTGTCACAGAGAATGAGTCTTGTGATTTACATACCTTCATTGAAAACCCAGAATTATCTTTCTCTCAGTAGATCTAACAACTAAACTATAGCCTATCAAAGCTAATTTCCCATTTGCAGGATTATTTTACTCATGTTCAAATTAAGATCCCACATCTGTATGAATAAAGATGTAAAAACAAAATGTGTTATGAAAAAAAAAAAGCAAACAAGAGAGTTATGTTATGACATACAGAGCTGCTTGCCAGCCAGGCTTCATGTAGAGATGGGCCTTCTCAATGCGCACGTTGTTAGCAAAGTGCATCCGTTTGGGAAGGTGCTCTTTGAGGTAGGGCCTCATGGGCTGGTCAGGGCTCCTGCACTTCAAAACACAAAGCAAGAGAAGAGCAGAGAGTCAATGAAGGGACAGAGGGAGAGGCCTGTTTGACATAAGCTAAGGCAAGCAAATCATTTTTCAATTCATCTTATTAACACAGAAGTCAACTGGGCACAATAACTTCACATACCGACAGATTCTTCACCAGGCCTTCATAGTCGACTGGGGGAATAAAAACAGACAGTTGGTAACTCAAGGGTCATGACCTTCCCCTTCCCAAATCACTCTTGACCCCTTGGACCCAACCGCTTGACCCTTTTCCCCTTGGCCCTCAACCACTTTGCCCTCAAACACTTTGCCCCTTCCCCTTGGCCCCAAATGCTGTATCCCTCCCGTTATGTTTGCAGATCTGGATGGTCTGCATAGGTACAGTGCGATTAAGATTAAAATCACTTTAGTCAATTGTACACATAGTCCAACCGAATACTTTAACCCAGCCCCTGCGAAAGACACACACACACAGGTTTTTGGAGATGTGCGGGGGGCTGCCACACCCGGAAAGCCAGGGAGCTGCTGTTGTGGGGGGTTAAGGCAATGGCATCTAGGATTTGATAGCAGCAACCCTTCAGTTGCCAGCTCACTCTAACCGCTAGGCTACCTGCTGCCCCAGTGAAGTGGTGAAGCTTCTACCTTAATTAATGCTTACACATTACTAAGGGGGAAGGAGGGAATTGGGACCAGCTGTAACACTGAATGGTGTTTCAACATAAGGCCAGGAAGAGGAAGGAAAACAGCTGGAAGTGACACGTTGACATCATCAACAGTCATCAGCAACAGTTACTCACAGGAGAAGAAGTCTTCTGGGAGGTTCTTGGGTCGGATTCGCGCAGCAGGGCCTTGGATGACAGTGAAGTCGTCAATGTTGTCCTGGTACGAGCTTACAAATGCAGCCTTTTTGCAGGAAGCTTCCTCCATTCCTGCAATTACAGTAAACACACACACACACACACGCACACATCATTTAAAAAACAATTGCCATTGTTTGTATTGTTGTTCCTGGCAACTGGGCAGTCAGAGCAATAGAAGTTAGAGCAGAGAAATGGAGAATGAGAAAAGACAGTATAAGACTTCAACAGCACCATAATTAAGTGGTCTAATCTGTACCAGATTTCAGAGAATCTTTTTTTTTTTTTTTACTGAACAGACTTAACTTTAAATTATAAACAGATTATTGTTACTAGGATTATATCCTCCATTTCCCAATCAATCAAAACATCAAATCGATCACAATCACATCAATAACATTGACAAAAAATAACCCAAGAGCAATGCAATAATTGTTATAGGCTAAATAAAAAAGATTCCCATATGACATTTGTTATTATAAAAACCTGACATCAAAATGTACAACCCTGCAACGTGGAGCTTATTACAAGGCCAGTTGAGTAGCCATCGGTCGGTGCCACCAAATGAATTTCATTTCGTTAATCCTTTACACGCATAATGACATAATTACAAGACTAGACACATGTCAAATGCTATGCAGATGTTGCGAGCATCTCTTCTTTACAGACCTCTCCTCTGTAAACCTCCCTGGCTAAATCATTCACAGCTGTTTCAGCATTCAATCTGACCTTGTTTTACAAAAGTTTTCGCTCTGCCATGTGATTCCCCCACAACAGGTGCTAGGGCAGCGTCCCTAACGGAACCCTATTTCTTATATAGTGCACTATTTCTGAACCAGCCTTATAGGACCTGGTCAAAAGTATTGAACTAAATAGGGAATAGGGAGCCATTTTGGAAGTATCCATTGTCTCAGCCAAAACAAACAGTACGTGTGGCTGACAGTAAGCATTCAAATGCCCCCACAATGGCAGACCCCAGAGTACAGGCCAGAGGCTGGAAGACAATCCAAAAGTTACTCAATAGAAGAACTATAACATATAAACAAAACAATATGTTGTGGTAATATACACTATGGCTACACTGTTAATTGTTATGTTTTATTTCTGAATTGCTACTTGTACAATAAAATCTGTAGACAATAACTTAATGATTGAGTTTGATAGTGGATTGTGTGCTATAAGGCAGGAGCTATGCAGCCTTTATACAACAGCTAAGGGAGGTTAGGCAGGAGATATGCAGCCGTTATACAACAGCTAAGGGAGGTTAGGCAGGAGATATGCAGCCGTTATACAACAGCTAAGGGAGGTTAGGCAGGAGATATGCAGCCGTTATACAACAGCTAAGGGAGGTTAGGCAGGAGCTATGCAGCCGTTATACAACAGCTAAGGGAGGTTAGGCAGGAGATATGCAGCCGTTATACAACAGCTAAGGGAGGTTAGGCAGGAGATATGCAGCCGTTATACAACAGCTAAGGGAGGTTAGGCAGGAGCTATGCAGCCGTTATACAACAGCTAAGGGAGGTTAGGCAGGAGCTATGCAGCCGTTATACAACAGCTAAGGGACGTTAGGCAGGAGCTATGCAGCCGTTATACAACAGCTAAGGGACGTTAGGCAGGAGCTATGCAGCCGTTATACAACAGCTAAGGGAGGTTAGGCAGGAGATATGCAGCCGTTATACAACAGCTAAGGGACGTTAGGCAGGAGCTGTGCAGCCGTTATACAACAGCTAAGGGACGTTAGGCAGGAGCTATGCAGCCGTTATACAACAGCTAAGGGACGTTAGGCAGGAGCTGTGCAGCCGTTATACAACAGCTAAGGGAGGTTAGGCAGGAGCTATGCAGCCGTTATACAACAGCTAAGGGACGTTAGGCAGGAGCTGTGCAGCCGTTATACAACAGCTAAGGGACGTTAGGCAGGAGCTATGCAGCCGTTATACAACAGCTAAGGGAGGTTAGGCAGGAGCTATGCAGCCGTTATACAACAGCTAAGGGAGGTTAGGCAGGAGATATGCAGCCGTTATACAACAGCTAAGGGACGTTAGGCAGGAGCTATGCAGCCGTTATACAACAGCTAAGGGAGGTTAGGCAGGAGCTGTGCAGCCGTTATACAACAGCTAAGGGACGTTAGGCAGGAGCTATGCAGCCGTTATACAACAGCTAAGGGAGGTTAGGCAGGAGCTGTGCAGCCGTTATACAACAGCTAAGGGACGTTAGCCATCATTTAGCTGCCAGATACTGACTCGATATGAGCTCTTTTTCTTTGATGAGTCACTAATATTTAGGGATGTAGGAAAATCAGCTACTTCCTCTTTTTATTTTCATCCCTTTTCCCCCCTAGACCAACTCCTCTTTCATGTTAAGTAGTAGTGGATGCTCACTATCGCATCACTTTATGATTTACAGCAGACCCATAAAGTAAACCACTTGTCTTTTTTCATTTGCCAAAAAACACTAAATGGGTTACCTCCGCCTCCCCTGCTTTCACTTTGACTTTCTTAGTGCTTATCTCTGAGAAACATTGTTTCTCTTGTACTGTACATTTCCCCTCGAAGCCCTTTGCTCCAGTAGGAGCTAAAACAACAAGTCACTTTCCAATCTACTGTTTCATCTGAATGCTGTGTAGAAAACAAGGCTACTGATTCCTTGGTTGATCGCAGAGACCACTGTGTGTACAGGACAATCCGGCTGTGTGTTGTGGCAACATGCTGCTCACCGTGGTCAGACAGAAGCACCAGATTGACACAGCGGTGAAGGTTCTTCTGTTTCAAGCCGTCCATTAGAAGTCCTAACAACCTGTCCACGTTCAGCAGGGCCTCAATCACCTGCAAATACAGTATATAGTCATTCATAACACCACATGTTATACAAGGCCCAGGAGTTCTGCCTGACTACTTTGTGGCCTTTGCTGGGTCTGCTTTGATTGGTTATAAATTACCCCCCACCTGATTGGTGGGTTGAATGAATAGAGATGGATCTGACCTGGCTGCTCATTGGTCCGTATCGGTGGCCGGCAGAGTCTGGTTCCTCCATGTACAGAGTGTAAAAATCTGGCCTACATGAAAACAAAATGAAAGGACTCTGATTACATAGTGAGGTCCGATCAAATGAAAGAGAACGACAGTGTTTGGACTGTCCTTCAAAATGATGCTCATTTAAAGGTTATAAGAAGCATATTACCATACCTTTCCCCTTGAGGTAAGTTCAGCCATTGAAATATGGTTGAGATTCTCTCCTCAAATGAGATGCTCCTAAAACAAAAGATACTGCTTTATTTCTTACTTTAGAAAGCATCACTATGGATAGCTTACACACTGCTACAGTACACTACAGCAAATGCTGGTCACCTCCAAATAACACATTCATACTTTATATCTTACAAAACAAATAGATGGGGTATTCACTAACGGATAATTACCTACTCCTCTTTATTATGACAAACAAACATGGATAAGAAAGACCATTACGCATGTCTCTTACTTGTCATACTTCTTATAGAAGTCAGGTAATCTTCCATTGACTGCCACATCAGAGCCCGGCCAGAAGAATGTGGCTGATTTCAGGTTATTGTCCATGGCAGTGAACCAAACCTAGAGAGAGAGAGAGAGAGAGAGAGAGAGAGACAGACAGTGGAGGTGCTCTGATCATCAAAACAACCACAGACCACTAGAAAGAGCTACTCTAATAGCTCTATAGACTCATCAAAACTGACCCTATACGCTGTTTGCCTTTCACTCCAGCCATCCGGGTTTGCTTCCTGCTCCCTCCGTTTGCTACATTGGTTGTCAGAAGTGAGATGGTGCCTGTTAGGCTATTGGAGAGGCATGTACACGTGAGGGGCACGCTCTCCCGAAGGAAGGGGGTAATGTAGCGACATTAACACCTAGAAACCTCATCAAGTGGTTCAGACCTCTTGGTGTAATTGTTAAGGCATTGGCTTGACAGTCGTTGGACCCAGGTCTGAGTCGCAGTTGGGGCTACCCCCCAAATTGGTTTCAGAAGTGGGATGGCGGCGGTGAGGCCACCAGAAAGCCTGGCGGACGTGTGAAGATGCTTGAAAGAAAGTTGATGCACGGGGACGCCTTCCCGTTTGGAGGGCCCAGTGTAATGATCCTCAGCTCCTCACTATATGAGCCACATTACAATTCCCTCCCAATGGGTTAACCCTAACTCCCTAACGGGCTCGGGAGAGGCGAAGGTCGAATCATGTGTCCTCCCAAACATGACCCGCCAAACCGCGTTCCTTAACACCCGCCTGCTTAACCCGGAAGCCTGCTGCACCAATGTGTCGGAGGAAACACCGTTCAACTGACGACCGGAGTCAGCCTGCAGGCGCCCGGCCAGCCACAAGGAGTCTCTAGAGCGCGATGAGCCAAGTAAAGCCCCCCGGCCAAACCCTCACCTAACCCGGACGACGCTGTGCGACGCCCTATGGAACTCTTGTTTTAGTAAACTTTGTTCTGTATTGTCATTATGTCTCATAGTTAGGGTTGTTTTAGTAAACACAGTTCAAATGAATTTCCTCAACAACATTCATGTTATTATTCCTCATGCATTTTTCCAGCTAAATGTTTCAGGAGGAAATCTTCTCAAAGTGCCATCTGTGACTTGTTCTAACAACAACAGGGCCCCTTATGTCTTCCCAAGCTCCACTCGTCTAGCCTGGGTACCAGTCTGTTTGAGTTATCATTACACTCCTTGTCATTCTTAACATGACACAAGGAGTGGAATGTTAGCCTGAAACAGAGAACCTGTTTTGCTACCAGTCAAGTTACATTTCTCCTAACACTAGGGCCATATTATCCTCAAACCAATAAGTTCTAGCAGTAAACTAACATTGAATGAAGGTGCGGTATTTGCACTGTTGTGTATTCCAATGCATCCACTCACTGGTTCTCCTTGGTACCATTTGGCATTGAATTTTTCGGGAACCTTCAAACTGAAGGAGGCGTTGCGGGTCACATCATACATCTTGTTGTCAACGATCCCATGGGACTCTGGATAGAGGCCCTGTGGGAGTAACACACACCAGTGAGGCCCTGTGGGAGTAACACACACCAGTGCTTTGACAGCTGCACGGCTAAGTAAGTGGACATATCATCTGTAACTTTACATCTAAACCATTTCATCACAGAGAGCCACCGGTTAACCCACTGTGTTGAAAGAATTCTGGAGGCTAAATGGAAGGTGTGGGTTAGTCCAGTAGATCTGAAATCACCGCCTACAGTTGCACACCTCCAACACAGTTTCTCCTGAGGTGCAGCATGTCCTAGCCATCCAGCCACAACAGGAGGTAGGTAATGTTATCATTAGTCGTAAGTGACAATTTGATGGATAAGGTGATTTAAAGAGTCATCTTTCTTTTAAGTGAATTCCATTTTCAAATAAACAAATAGGCCAGTTGTGTATACAATTCTGCAGAGCAACAGATGGTTCCATATTAGAGCAACTAAGACGAGCATCAACACTTACAGTCACAATGGTGTAGTGGTTGGGGAAGGTCTTGGTGGGGTAGACAGGTCTCATGTATGAGGTAGAAGTGCCACAGTTGCCTGAAATAGATGGAGACGAAAAATAGTTAAAAGCTGCCAAAGTAAATGGATTTCACCATGTGGATAATGGTTTTAAAATATTGACGTCTTTTGCGATGGTGCGGAAGGACATAAGTGGCCAAATAAACAATAGTTTCCTGAAACAGGATCATTTCCTCCACGACGTCTTTACTTGATTGTAATCTGATGTCGTTTCAACCAGATAACTTCTTTAGAATGTTTCATGCCAAATGTTGCCCTACACACCAGAAAACAATGGTGTGCTTACGTAATTTGCTGATGACTGGAAGAAGACTGCCATAGGCCTTTAAATAACCTGCCCGGAAGCCATCCATAGACACCAGGATCAGTGGGGGTTTGGAAAAACTGGGGATACAAACAGAGAATGAGCTGTATTGAGGTTAAAACAGAACATACATTTTTCCTGGAAAGCATGAATCTAAAACTGTCTGAGTCTGGCACAGTGTGGATGGTACAGTTCCACGGTTACAGTAGTTGTGCTGTGGGTTTGTGTGGACTAACACAAAGCAAGCCCTTTGACTGTGGGGAACTGACATGAGCTGACTAGATGAGACGGATAGGCAGGATGGATTCAGCCCACACAGACACACAGAGAGGAGGGGAAGGGCAGGAAGAGGTCTGGGGCTGGATGGCTGCATCCAAGATGAGTCAGATGTTTCTAAGGCCTGTGGTTTAAAAATGTTCCCATTTCCCTGAGAATTTTAAAAACTTTCCCCTTCCCCTTTTCAACTGAAATGCAATGCAGGGTAAAGACAGATTTCAGTCGAACACAACAGTTGCTTTTTTTCCTCTCTTCTTCCTTTTTACTCCTTCTTCCGCTCTCCCTCTCTTTTCTCCAACATGAGGGATAACAGAGGTAAGTGATGTATGTTAAAGTTATTTAAGGCTCTCTGTGGTTCAGTAATAGGCGTTTTTAAACGTATCTATTCATCATGACAGAGAGGGCCGCACCAGAGGAGATTTGTGTTTTCCTGTAGGCTGAAGGCTAACAACTCATAAAATAAACCCTAATTTGAAGTTATAGCCAATAGAAATCCTCCCCTTCCCCAAAAGAGAAAAGACAAGAATGAGTGACGTCAGTCATTAAGAAGAAGAAAACATTCAAAAGAAAAACAACGTTAATTAGACCTTTGGGAAGGTATTTCAGACTAAAAATGGCTTCAAGACCACCAGCTGTTAACTTTTCCATAGTCCAACAAGTCTGTGGTCCCAACCTTATCGCACAACATGCCACACACACACTCAATCCACAGCCCCATTAGCTAAGTTTCCATATAGACACTGAACAGCTTCACTCCAACTTCTCCATCATAAAAGCCAGGAATAACATTTGTGTTAATCCTGTTTTAGTCTCACAAGTAGAGCAAATGGCCTCAACTTGTACACAATGCATTTGCGTCATAATGTGCTCTGTTTTTGTCTGTAGTACGCACAGATTGTAGTGTGACTAAGTAACAACAGCACATTGTGTGTATACACTATCAAGCAGTTTAAATCAAGGACTGTGCTGTGCCTTAAAGCACAGTGGGACCTCAACAGTAGATACTATCTTCAGACTGTGGTGTATGAAAGTGTTTCTCACAGAGAAAGTACTGTAGTTGTGGAAAATGACTTACCTGGCAGGACATTGTGGTGTTTGAATGTCCTCACACTCCTCTTCTATCCAAGACTTCACTCCCACTGGAAAGTATTATAAAATCAACCATACTATCATCACTCATTTGTGGCGAACTACCAAACACACTGACAGTACATCTATCTACTAGACTAAAATCACATTACACTTAAACCACATCTAACCACATCTAATATATATTTAAAAAATGTATGAAGTGAACATTGTGCTTGAATCGCTTAGGCTAAAGCAAGCCAAGTAATGGTGAATACTAGCTGAAATGACCATGAGTTAAAGCTTTATTTCGGTAGTTAAGAGTGATAAGTATGAAGCCAACTGGATGACTCTAAAACAGCTCTAAAATGTAGATATGAGATCCTGTATAGTCTAAGCCAGTGTTTCTCAACCTCAATTCTCTGACACTCATTTATTCAGTTCTAGAAGTGCTAGTGTAAGTGGGTGTCCAAATAGGAAGGCCCTAGCTTGCTGGTCCCTGGTACAAATAAGGTTGAGAAACACTGGTCTAAGCACTTATAAGATGGTCAGGGATAGTGAAAGATTGCGAGGGCCTTATGTTGTGGAATTCATTCCACCACACTGGAGGAGCTAGAAAAAAAGAGAGACCAACATCAATCAGAAATCAACACACACAAGTCTATCTGTGGGACTGAGTGCATTGGAACTATAGGGAGAAGATGATTTTACAATCAAAGGTGGAATTCAGTTTATATTCAGCTGCAAATGTGTTAAATCCTAAAATCCCTTGACACAATGTCTTAATATCTGGTGAACCTTACTTTCCTTTGGAATACAACTCTACCAACTGTCAACCACCCACTCTAAACAACCACCCACTCTAAACAACCAACCACCCACTCTAAACAACCAACCACCCACTCTAAACAACCAACCACCCACTCTAAACAACCAACCACCCACTCTAAACAACCAACCACCCACTCTAAACAACCACCCACCCACTCTAAACAACCACCCACCCACTCTAAACAACCACCCACCCACTCTAAACAACCACCCACCCACTCTAAACAACCAACCACCCACTCTAAACAACCAACCACCCACTCTAAACAACCAACCACCCACTCTAAACAACCAACCACCCACTCTAAACAACCAACCACCCACTCTAAACAACCAACCACCCACTCTAAACAACCAACCACCCACTCTAAACAACCAACCACCCACTCTAAACAACCAACCACCCACTCTAACGAGTCAACAACCAACCACCCACTCTAACGAGTCAACAACCAACCACCCACTAAACAACCAACCACCCACTCTAAACAACCAACCACCCACTCTAAACAACCAACCACCCACTCTAAACAACCAACCACCCACTCTAAACAACCAACCACCCACTCTAAACAACCAACCACCCACTCTAAACAACCAACCACCCACTCTAAACAACCAACCACCCACTCTAACGGTCAACAACCAACCACCCACTCTAAACAACCAACCATCCACTCTAACGGTCAACAACCAACCACCCACTCTAACGGTCAACAAACAACTGTAAACTGTCTGAGTATAGGCCTTTACGTAACAGACCTGGGCAAAATACTTGAAAGTATTTGAGGTGCACTTGATATAGCCTTAAAACAAGCATATGTAAAATATTTGAATCTATATGATAAATGTATTTGACCAAGGTCTGTTGCAAAAAATTGATGCTGTTTGGGACTGCAATCCATGCAGGGACAGTTTAGTCTTTGGTTTTACCTTTGCAGGAGCTGTAGTAATTTGCACAGCAGTCCCCTGCTTTCACACAGTCATCAGAGCAGGAGCACAGGCCATTGGCCAACCTCTCCTCACCACAGCGGAATCTGGAACAGGTCCAACGCTGACCTGAGAGGAGAGAGAGAGAGTGAGAGAGTTTATGACAGGAAAATATTTAAGTATGAGGGAGAGAGAGAAACAGATTTTATGACAGAAAAATTGGGAGAATGTGCGAGAGAGAAGGACAGAGAGGGGAGAGCGCGAGAGAGAGAGGAGGAAAGAGAGAGGAAGAAAGAGGAAGAGAGCGAGTACGTGTGTGTGAGCGTGTGTTTGTTTGTAGGAGAGCAACTTAAGGACAAACTCAGAGAGCAGCATTTGAATAATCTGTCATCTCTCCTACCGCTGTCTGCTTCTCACAAAGCACTACAGTAAAGCAAGTGAGTATTACCCATTAGAACAGACAGACAGAGCACTACCTGTTTTGAGCCCATAATATTAGCAACAAACAGGCTTGTGTTTTGCATGTTATTCTTGCATTAATACGTGTCACATATCAGTTTGCAAACAAATATATATATATATATATATATATATATATCATTGAGTTAATAAAGCAGCATACAAACATGGTGTCTTTTTTTGTTTTCTTGAGAAAGGCAGCTCCAAACTGCAGGCGTTTCGGCCTAGCTCAGTGCTTTCTGTGGTGGTGTGCAAGCCAGCAGAAAATACGGAGCGTTATGCCATGATTGACTCAGTGTTCTGTCACTCATGGGGACACTACATCACCACCAAGTCTAAAGGTAGAGCTCTAAAATTCTAGCCCCTTGGGTGCTTCCATAGAGTTACATTAGAAGTGCCCATCCAAGATGGCTCAAGGTCATTGGCCACAGATAAAATGACGTCAAATCCCTACAGTAGCTTTGATTGGACTGATCATGTCAACATTATACTTTCAAAATCTTAGCTAGCAGTCATCATCATGAATCAAGTCAACAATCTACTGGCAAATCCTTGTCATATGAAGATAAATAATTAAGAGAAATTCTAGATAAAACGTATCGGTGCTCATCGGCCATTGGACATAAACATTACATAACAAGTTGGAAATCACAAATTCAACAATGAGTGGTTTGGAAGGAATCAGTGGCTAACTGCAAGCATTGTAAATCAATCATTAGCCTGATATTCAGTGGAGTGGTTGTGTGGTCCCAAGTCTAAGATTAAGGTTATCTTTTCCTAGTGTAAAATTATAAACATTGGCCATGCTGTCAATGAAGCATGATTTGTGTCGTCCTCAAAATAACTTAACTCGGAACTGCAAAATCTGACTTTAGTGAGTTCAAGACAACTGGGAACTCAGGTAAAATGAGCTACGACTGAGAAAATACGTTTTGAACTTTGATCCAACAAATTGTAAACATCGGGAACTCTGGCCTCTTTCTAGAGCCAGACTTTGATTACAAAATTTGCTCACGAAGGACTGCCTCGCCATCTTCCTGTTCAAGTGAGCACAGCACAACAAGGTGAGTCCAAACATGTAATGTATGCTGCTGCATAAATAATGTAATATGCCTGGGAGATATGTATACTGTAGCTAGAAAGTAATGCTAAGTGTATGTTGTGTAGTAGGCTGTTTAGCCCTTGTGCCTCACCCTAATAATTTTGTATATTTGCCCCTCTTAAATGTGCCTACTGTTCTGACTTGGTGGTGCACACAGCCTATAACCTGTTTTAGAGAAATGTAATCATCAACAAATATTTTATGAGCTTTCATTGTCTGCTTATTTGCCCACTCTATTTATCCTACGGTTCTGACTTGGTTTTACAGAGAGAACACTAATGTACACCGACAGAATTCTGTCGCTGTACATTTCAAAAGTGCTGTACAAATAGTTATATTGACTACGTCTGTCCTAGCTCGCTTAATGTCTTAATCAAAATTACAGCATGCCTCATATCTGCTTGTCGTCCCCGCACATGCTGACCAGACCGGACACGGCGCGTGCATCGCAAAATCCATGTTATTCAATTATTGCACCCACACTGCTCAAGCGCACCAACGAGCGTCTGCGATGCCAAGGGCTAAAATAGAACTCCTATTTCTGACGTAGATCGCGCTGAAAGTTCTGCCTCTCCCATCTCCTCATTGGTTTATAGAAGCAGGTACCCACGTGCCATCTCCTCCTTGGTTATACCCACGTGGGTGAATGAAAGATGAACTGTTGCCGGTTGTCGTAGTAAAACTATGAAAGTTTAGATGCCAATCGCCATATAAGTTAAACGATTAAAAAAGCTTGGAAGGAGGAGAGATGACTAGAAACTATTCAGTTGGCCGTTTTATGTGTGGATTAATTGTCAGAGTAGAGGACCTTGTGCATTTCAGGTAAAATAACAACTCAATGTTTATATCCCGGGACAAATTAGCTAGCAACAGCAAGCTAGCTAAATAGGACTCGCAAGTGCAAGCTAACTAACTAAATTGCCATACATGTTTAATGCTTTTCGACCTGTCCCCAAATTAATGTAATTGGTTCAGAGTTTGTTTTGATATTTTAACATGCGTGCCGTGATCGCGTTTGGTGTATTAGGACAAAATAAACTTATGCACGTTATCGCACGCGCAGCCGGTTTGGGTTCGGTGTTATGCCATAGTTTGTACATCTCAATTGTCAGTAGAAACCACATTTGTTTAAGCAAGTCAGCCACATCAGCTATGTTTTTTTAAAGTCAGTAGCTGCCAAACAGGTGTAGCAGTGGTATAGTGCAATTAATGTATTGTTTAGCGTTGTTGCTTTGCTAGCATGCACCCTACGCAATCTGGCTATTGTATATATTTTTTGGTGGTGTGGCTTTCATATAAGCCCTTGGGCAGCCAACTCACACATCACTTGTTTTCTTTGGTGCAAAGATATTAAACTAAGAGCCAGCTTACTGTAAGTGTTGCTGTTTAGCTAGCAACAGCAGATACTGACATGTGAGTCTACAGAACATCTCCTCACAGACTGAACCAGAAGTGCCGACTCAACTCGAGATGGTCTCTCTCTACCTCCCTCCCTACTGGTCAAGTGGAAGGTCTGACAGGGGGATGCTAAGCTCAGTTAGTCTTAGGAGACATGCATCCATGTTACAATAATCAAGGGGAAAAACCAACATGTTCCTGTGAGGCTCAGTTGGTAGCGCATGGCATTTGCAACACCAGGGTTGTGTGTTCGATTTCCACATAGGACAAGTATGAAAAATGTATGAGCTCACTACTGTAAGTCACTCTGAATAAGAGCATCTGCTAAATGACTAAAATGTCATGTAAAATATAAAACCATGTGTGGGGAAACCACAAGGCCGAGAATACCACATGGAAGCTAGGGGACTGCTGGCCACAGTGACCAGTGTAACCGGTGTGAAATGGCTAGCTAGTTAGTGTTGACATCACTAGCTCTGAGACCATGATGAAGTTGTTTCCCTTGCTCTGCAAGGGCTGCGGCTTTTGTGGAGCGATAGGTAACGATGCTTCGTGGGAGGCAGTTGTTGATGTGTTCAGAGGGTCCCTGGTTCGAGGTGAGGAGAGTGTTGGAAGCAGTACTGTTACACCAGAAAGGACCCTGAAAGGGAAGACTTGGCACTGTGGGTTTCAAATGGGATGATGTTGCACACGATTGACCACATGGGTTCTGTCATGTTCTGCCTTATCTCAGAGTCAACATGCCTGCCATCTGCAGTGAACATTCCAGTTCACCTGAAAAAAACGTGTTTTATAATAGTGTTAATCATTTATTCTGTACAGGAGAAAGCATTCATCTTTAAGTCCACGCACGCGCGCACACAAACAAGCATGTACACACACACACACACACAAAGTATTCAGATCCTTTGACTTTTTCCACATTTTGTTACATTACAGCCTTATTCTAAAATGGATTACATTTACAATCTACACACAATACCCTATAATGACAAAGCGAAAACAGATTTTTTGAAATTTAAAAAAATGTATTAAAAATAAAAAACAAATACTTTATTTACATAAGTATTCAGACCTTTTGCTATGAGACTCGAAATTGAGCTCAGGTGCATCCTGTTTCAATTGATCATCCTTGATGTTTCTACAACTTGATTGGAGTCCACCTGTGGGAAATGTAATTGATTGGACATGATTTGGAAAGGCACACACAGGTTTATGTAAGGTCCCACAGTTGAGAGTGCATGTAAGAGAAAAAAAATCAAGCCATGAGGTCAAAGGAATTGTCCGTAGAGCTCTGAGACAGGATTGTCAAGGCATACATCTGGGGAAGGGTACCAAAAAATGTCTGCAGCATTGAAGGTCCCTAAGAACACAGTGGCCTCCATCATTCTTAAATTGCAGAAGTTTGGAACCACCAAGACTCTTCCTTGAGCTGGCCGCCCGGCCAAACTGAGCAATCGGGGGAGAAGGGCCTTGGTCAGGGAGGTGACAAAGAACCAGATGGTCACTCTGACAGAGCTCCAGTTCCACTGTGGTGATGGGAGAACCTTCTAGAAGGCCTGATTGCAGCACTCCGCCAATCAGGCTTTTAAGATTGGCCGACAGAAGCCACTCCTCTCTCAGTAAAAGGCACATGACAGCCCACTTGGAGTTTGCCAAAAGACACCTAAAGAACTCTCAGACCATGAGAAACAAGATTCTCTGGTCTGATGAAAACAAGATTGAACTCTTTGGCCTGAATGCCAAGCATCGCATCTGGAGGAAACCTGGCACCATCCCTACAGTGAAGCATGGTGGTGGCAGCATCATGCTGTGGGGATGTTTTTCAACGGCAGGGACTGGGAGACAAGTCAAGATCGAGGGAAAGATGAACGGAGCAAATTGGAGAGAGATCCTTGATAAAAACCTGCTCCAGAGCGTCCAGGACCTCAGACTGGGGGCGAAGGTTCACCTTCCAACAGGACAGCGACCCTAAGCACACAGCCAAGACAATGCAGGAGTGGCTTCGGGACAAGTCTCTGAACGTCCTTCAGTGTCCCAGCCAGAGCCCGGGCTTGAACCCAATCGAGCATCTCTGGAGAGACCTGAAAATAGCTGTGCAGCGACACTCCCCATCCAACCTGACAGAGCTTGAGAGGATCTGCAGAGGAGAATGGGAGAAACTCCCCAAATACAGGTGTGTCGAGCTTGTAGCATCATACAGAAGACGACTCAAGGCTGTAGTTGCTGCCAAAGGTGCTTCAACAAAGTACTGAGGTCTGAATACTTATGTAAATGCGATATTTCAGTTTTTTCCTTCGTCATTATGGGCTAATAGATGGTGGGTAGCTGGTGGGTAACCTGGCTCATTCTCTCCTGCTCCACATACCTCTGGTAGTGTAGTGTTGCAGTAACACTTGAGTTAGTCTAGGGACTTACCAGGCTCCACGCACACCTCAGTGTAATCCAGACAGCAGTTTCCCTCTTTCTCACAGGACAGGTCACAGTGGCACGATGCAGACTTGTCCCTGCTGCCCGTCACACACCTGTTTTTACAGCTTGACACTACAGGGGATGAGGAAAATATGTAATTGTGTTACTCAGGATGTCAACTACACTAATCAGAATGTAATTTGTTATTCAGAATGTGACTTGTTACACAGAATTACATTTATATTACTCAGAACGTCAAATGCGTTACTCAGAATGTTATTTACATTCCTCAGAATAATTGGGGAACATTTGACAGATTACAAAAAGCAGGAAAAAGTACATATGATTGGTTAGTTATGGCTGAAAACACATTGAATGCTGTGATTAACATGGATGTTAATGCTGACCCTTGGCTGTTTTTTGCCTTTTCTCAAAATAAAATATTGAACCATTTAAACTGGACATTCAATGCATTAAATTAGACTAGAACAGGATTTCTATTTTTACTGAAAAGCGTCTATTCAGTGGGCGAGCTCATAAAGACAATGGCGGGTTTTGTTTCTGTGTTTACAAATGGTCAGTTTTGCACAGCTGCCAAGCACAAAAAAAGGGCTGTAGACAGAGATGGCTCGTTGTTAACTAAACCGTACCTTTAACATCGCAGCGCTGCTTCAAGGCAAATACGACCACGATGACAGTGATCATCAGCAAGCAGAGCAACAGTACCTATTGGTGAGACGAGATAAAAAAACATTATAAAATTCCCCAAGTGTAGGAGTCCAAGCAATCAAATGTATTTCTAAAGTCCTTTTATAACAGCAGTTATCACAAAGTGCTTCACAGTAACCCTGGCCAAGAACTCAGAGGAAGAAACGCAGAAGCAGTGGCAGGAAAAGGTTCCTACAAGTAAAACATCTGGGAAGGAAAAGAGATACATTTAGCATCTTGTATAGTCCACTATTACCATTTTCACAGTATTCTGCCGACTCAAACCATACAGTGCTGGTTTGGATATTTTATTGTCACATTATCTTTCCAGCACAGTTCCAGTACCTACAGTGCATTCAGAAAGTATTCAGACCCTTTAACTTTTTCCATATTTTGTTGCATTACAATTTTTTAAAAAATTGATTAAATTGTTTTTTTTTCTCCATCAATCTACACACAATACCCCATGATGACAAAGCAAAAACCGGTTATAATTTTTAGCAAAATTGTGTGTGTGTGTATATATATATATATATATACACACACACACTGCTCAAAAAAATAAAGGGAACACTTAAACAACATAATGTAACTCCAAGTCAATCACACTGTCCACTTAGGAAGCAACACTGATTGACAATACAATTCACATGCGGGGATTGTGCTTACAGCCCAACACTGTGCAGGACGTTTGGCATTTGCCAGAGAACACCAAGATTGGCAAATTCGCTACTGGCGCCCTGTGCTCTTCACAGATGAAAGCAGGTTCACACTGAGCACGTGACAGACGTGGCAGAGTCTGGAGACGCCGTGGAGAATGTTCTGCTGCCTGCAACATCCTCCAGCATGACCGGTTTGGCGGTGGGTCAGTCATGGTGTGGGGTGGCATTTCTTTGGGGGGGCCGCACAGGCCTCCATGTGCTCGTCAGAGGTAGCCGGACTGCCATTAGGTACCGAGATGAGATCCTCAGACCCCTTGTGAGACCATATTCTGGTGCAGTTGGTCCTGGGTTCCTCCTAATGCAAGACAATGCTAGACCTCATGTGGCTGGAGTGTGTCATCAGTTCCTGCAAGAGGAAGGCATTGATGCAATGGACTGGCCCGCCCGTTCCCCAGACCTGAATCCAATTGAGCACATCTGGGACATCATGTCTCGCTCCATCCACCACGTTGCACCACTGACTGTCCAGGAGTTGGCGGATGCTTTAGTCCAGGTCTGGGAGGAGATCCCTCAGGAGACCATCCAATCTGGTCTCAGAGCTGGTCATGGGTGCACCTCAGCCACGCTCAAGGTCGTAAACGATATCTTAACCGCCATCGATAAGAAACAATACTGTGCAGCCGTATTCATTGACCTGGCCAAGGCTTTCGACTCTGTCAATCACCACATCCTCATCGGCAGACTCGATAGCCTTGGTTTCTCAAATGATTGCCCAGCCTGGTTCACCAACTACTTCTCTGATAGAGTTCAGTGTGTCAAATCGGAGGGCCTGTTGTCCGGGCCTCTGGCTGTCTCTATGGGGGTGCCACAGGGTTCAATTCTTGGATCGACTCTCTTCCATGTATACATCAATGATGTCGCTCTTGCTGCTGTAGAGTCTCTGATCCACCTCTATGCAGACGACACCATTCTGTATACTTCTGGCACTTCTTTGGACACTGTTAACAACCCTCCAGACGAGCTTCAATGCCATACAACTCTCCTTCTGTGGCCTCTAATTGCTCTTAAATACAAGTAAAACTAAATGCATGCTCTTCAACCGATCGCTGCCTGCGCCTGCCCGCCCGTCCAACATCACTATTCTGGACGGTTCTGACTTAGAATATGTGGACACCTACAAATACCTAGGTGTCTGGTTAGACTGTAAACTCTCCTTCCAGACTCACATCAAACATCTCAAATCCAAAGTTAAATCTAGAATTGGCTTCCTATTTCACAACAAAGCATCCTTCACTCATGCTGCCAAACATACCCTTGTAAAACGGACCATCTTACCGATCCTCGACTTTGGTGATGTCATTTCCAAAATAGCCTCCAATACCCTACTCAATAAACTGGATGCAGTCTATCACAGTGCCATCCGTTTTGTCACCAAAGCCCCATATACTACCTACCACTGCGACCTGTACTCTCTCGTTGGCTGGCCCTCGCTTCATACTCATCGCCAACCCCACTGGCTCCAGGTCATCTTCAAGAACCTGCTAGGTAAAGTCCCCACTTATCTCAGCTCACTGGTCACCATAGCAGCACCCACCTGTAGCACGCGCTCCAGCAGGTACAGTGCCTTGCGAAAGTATTCGGCCCCCTTGAACTTTGCGACCTTTTGCCACATTTCAGGCTTCAAACATAAAGATATAAAACTGTATTTTTTTGTGAAGAATCAACAACAAGTGGGACACAATCATGAAGTGGAACGACATTTATTGGATATTTCAAACTTTTTTAACAAATCAAAAACTGAAAATTGGGCGTGCAAAATTATTCAGCCCCTTTACTTTCAGTGCAGCAAACTCTCTCCAGAAGTTCAGTGAGGATCTCTGAATGATACAATGTTGACCTAAATGACTAATGATGATAAATACAATCGACCTGTGTGTAATCAAGTCTCCGTATAAATGCACCTGCACTGTGATAGTCTCAGAGGTCCGTTAAAAGCGCAGAGAGCATCATGAAGAACAAGGAACACACCAGGCAGGTCCGAGATACTGTTGTGAAGAAGTTTAAAGCCGGATTTGGATACAAAAATATTTCCCAAGCTTTAAATATCCCAAGGAGCACTGTGCAAGCGATAATATTGAAATGGAAGGAGTATCAGACCACTGCAAATCTACCAAGACCTGGCCGTCCCTCTAAACTTTCAGCTCATACAAGGAGAAGACTGATCAGAGATGCAGCCAAAAGGCCCATGATCACTCTGGATGAACTGCAGAGATCTACAGCTGAGGTGGGAGACTCTGTCCATAGGACAACAATCAGTCGTATATTGCACAAATCTGGCCTTTATGGAAGAGTGGCAAGAAGAAAGCCATTTCTTAAAGATATCCATAAAAAGTGTCGTTTAAAGTTTGCCACAAGCCACCTGGGAGACACACCAAACATGTGGAAGAAGGTGCTCTGGTCAGATGAAACCAAAATTGAACTTTTTGGCAACAATGCAAAACGTTATGTTTGGCGTAAAAGCAACACAGCTGAACACACCATCCCCACTGTCAAACATGGTGGTGGCAGCATCATGGTTTGGGCCTGCTTTTCTTCAGCAGGGACAGGGAAGATGGTTAAAATTGATGGGAAGATGGATGGAGCCAAATACAGGACCATTCTGGAAGAAAACCTGATGGAGTCTGCAAAAGACCTGAGACTGGGACGGAGATTTGTCTTCCAACAAGACAATGATCCAAAACATAAAGCAAAATCTACAATGGAATGGTTCAAAAATAAACATATCCAGGTGTTAGAATGGCCAAGTCAAAGTCCAGACCTGAATCCAATCGAGAATCTGTGGAAAGAACTGAAAACTGCTGTTCACAAATGCTCTCCATCCAACCTCACTGAGCTCGAGCTGTTTTGCAAGGAGGAATGGGAAAAAATGTCAGTCTCTCGATGTGCAAAACTGATAGAGACATACCCCAAGCGACTTACAGCTGTAATCGCAGCAAAAGGTGGCGCTACAAAGTATTAACTTAAGGGGGCTGAATAATTTTGCACGCCCAATTTTTCAGCTTTTGATTTGTTAAAAAAGTTTGAAATATCCAATAAATGTCGTTCCACTTCATGATTGTGTCCCACTTGTTGTTTATTCTTCACAAAAAAATACAGTTTTATATCTTTATGTTTGAAGCCTGAAATGTGGCAAAAGGTCGCAAAGTTCAAGGGGGCCGAATACTTTCGCAAGGCACTGTATATATTATTGTATATATATATATTTTTTTTTCTACTGTATTTTTGACTGTATGTTTGTTTTACTCCATACTCTGTTGTTGTATGTGTCGAACTGCTTTGCTTTATCTTGGCCAGATCGCAATTGTAAATGAGAACTTGTTCTCAACTTGCCTACCTGGTTAAATAAAGGTGAAATACAATTTTAAAAATCCTCCTTTTTAAAAGGAAGAAAAGTTTTTCCCACCTCTAGTTTAATATGAAGTGTGTTGCTGTGGTTTGTTTGTTGTCGTCTTGCTTCCATAATAAATCTCAACAGATTGGGTCTGCTGTATGGTTGGGATATTTTCCTAAGAGTTGGCCCTCTAACTCCCTGACCCTGTAATTTTGCAGTGAGATTGCCAAGATGATAGGGACTATAAGCCCATTTGGGGAAAAATGGTTTAAACTGTGTATTTTTAAAATTTATGTTTTACCCCTTTTTCTCCCCAATTTCGTGGTATCCAATTGTTGTAGTAGCTAATATCTTGTCTCATCGCTACAACTCACGTACGGGCTCAGGGGAGACGAAGGTTGAAAGTCATGCGTCCTCCGATACACAACCCAACCAAGCCGCACTTCTTAACACAGCGCACATCCAACCCGGAAGCCAGCCGCACCAATGCGCCGGAGGAAACACCGTGCACCTGGCCACCTTGGTTAGCGTACACTGCGCCCAGCCCGACACAGGAGTCGCTGGTGCGCGATGAGACAAGCCGACCAAGCCCTCCCTAACCCGGGCGACGCTAGGCCAATTGTGCGTCGCCCCACGGACCTCCCGGTCGCGGCCGGTTACGACAGAGCCTGGGCGCGAACCCAGGGACTCTGATGGCACAGCTGGCGCTGCAATACAGCGCCCTTAAACACTGCGCCACCCGGGAGGCCTTAAACTGTGTATTTTTATTCTCTTTGACATTTGTTTTTGAAATTTGTATTCAGAATATTGCTAGTAGTTATCATTTGTCATACAGTAAATCATTTGTCTGGATTTTCTGAATCAGGAATGCCCTAAACTAAACCGCTGTTCTGGTCAAGCCTCGAGGTTATGGCGAAGGTGAGTACAGATGCTATCTAGATACATGAAATTGTTATATAATTTTACCAAAAACAGTCGGAACCTCAACCGTCTGAAGCAATGTCGACAATGGCATTCAGTATGGTCCTGCACCACTGCTACCGTGACACTTGAGTCCGAGCCAGCAACCTGTACACAGTATCCAGTCAAAGCCATCAACTGCCTTTTCTCTCATGTCTTTTTCTCTCACGCTGTGCGACATGAGTCCACGTAGAGTGAGCATGGAGAGAGATCCTGTCAACTTCCTTCATGCTGCTGGTGTACTGGTAGGAAAATGGACAATACATAACGGACTGTAAAGGACAGTGAACATGTGCCATTTGGGAGGGCGAACTGAAACACTATCTGAAGAAGAACATGAAGACACGCCAGAAGGATGAGTGCCGGGAAATAGGGTGTGGTCAACCATGCCTGTAATTGATTTAGCCTTATCCAAAATTACAGGTGACCATTGCTGTACATTCATATCCTGGGTGAGGATAACTTGACTATTGTAGTGGAACATCTGAAAGAGCTCAGCAGTGATCTCGCAAACTAACACCAACCAGACAACGATTGGAATCCATTTCGAAGGGTTCAGTTATTATTTGGTGTTATGGGAACTACAATGTTTATTTGATTGATTTGTGTCTTGGAAATGTGTTTTTTCAATAAATACTTAATGGTCTAAGGCACTGCATCTCAGTGCAAGAGGCATTACTACAGTCCCTGGTTCGATTCCTGGCTGTATCACATCTGGACGTGATTGGGAGTCCCATAGGGCGGCGCACAATTGGCCCAGCGCCGTCCGGGTTTGGCCGCCATTGTAAATAAGAATTTGTTCTTAACTGACTTGCCTAGTTAAATAAAAGGTTAAATAAAAAAATTGTGTTAAAAAAATTGTGCAGCTAAACTGTTGACATTTCTTGCCATGCCAGTACTGACCCCTGAAGGAGACACCTCAGAACCCTATTTACCGGATTTATTTCCTATGCCTGATTACATGTCTGATGAAGACTATGATAATCCATAACGACAAGGTAAAAACATTGACTTAATGGTGCAACATGTCCATAGGCCATGCTCACGGCGGAGGTTATGTGAATGGTGCTCCCAAGGTAGAGTGAACCATAACCTGCTCCAGAGCACTCAGGAGTGTTCATCAATCTCTCTGTACTTTGCTCTGTTCATCTTTCCCTCGATCCTGACTAGTCTCCCAGTCCATGCCGCTTAAAAACATCCCCACAGCATGATGCTGCCACCACCATGCTTCACCGTAGGGATGCTGCCAGATGTGATGCTTGGCATTCAGGCCAAAGAGTTCAATCTTGGTTTCATCAGACCAGAGAATCTTGTTTCTCATGGGCTGAGAGTCCTTTAGGTGCTTTTTAGCAAACTCCAAGCGGGCTGTCATTTGCCTTTTACTGAGGAATGGCTTCCGTCTGGCTACTCTACCATAAAGGCCTGATTGGTGGAGTGCTGCAGAAATGGTTGTCCTTCTGGTAAGTTCTCCCATCTCCACAGAGGAACTCTGGAGCTCTGTCAGAGTGACCATCGGCTTCTTGGTCACCTCCCTAACCAAGGCCCTTCTCCCCCGATTGCTCAGTTTGGCCTGGTGGTCAGCTCTACAAACAGTCCAAACTTCTGTCATTTAAGAATGATGGAGGCCACTGTGTTCTTGGGGACATTCAATGCAGCAGAATTTTTTTTGTACCCTTCCCAAATATGTGCCTTGACACAATCCTGTCTCTGAGCTCAACGGACAATTCCTTTGACCTCAAGGCTTGGTTTTTGCTGTGACATGCACTGTCAACTGTGGGACCTTACATAGACCGGTGTGTGCCTTTCCAAATCATGTCCAATCAATTGAATTCACTACAAGTGGACTCCAATCAAGTTGTAGAAACATCTCAAGGATGATGATCAATGGAAACAGGATGCACCAGAGCTCCATTTCAAGTCTCATAGCAAAGCATCTGAATACCTATGTAAATAAGGTATTTCTGTTTTTAAATCAGTTTTCCCTTTGCCAATGTAGGGTATTGTGTGTTGATTAATTAAATAAATATTTTCCTCATCAATTTTAGGATAAGGCTGTAACGTAACAAAATGTGGAAAAAGGGTTCTGAATAGTTTCCAAATGCACTGTATGTTGGATAGGTACGAGGCCAGCACAGTACATATCATGGGTATATAATGTTATGGAAGCATTGCGTCCTGAAAAACCATCTTGGATCTCTTCTCATCCGATCAAACTGTTATCCCTATTGTGACGCTACGTAGCACTCACTCTGGTTAAACCAGAGTACTTCTTTCTCTGCTTTATCCCAGTATTCAATCTTCTGGGGATTGTTTTGTGGCTTTTTTTATATTGTGTACATGGGATTTTAAATCACTTTCACTGTTAGTAAGGCCAGTAAATCGAGACTGCAAAGTGACATCGCATACCACAGAAGTATTGTCAGAAAAATTATGAAGAGACGTTTGGCAGCAGTCTTTCCTGCTGTGACCTTGAGAAATATTATTGTAACTTGTGTATGAGGAAAACATCTAGTCGTTTATAATCGAGAGAAACCAAACTTTTTTTTAAATTAAAAAAAATAAAATAATAGACATCCTAGAATAATATTCAACCAAAACAATAAATGAAATACTAAAGACCATACCCAAATTAATCTTCTTGAAAATGTGTCGTATGACACTTTAATCTTTCCCATTCAAATGTATACCTCTCTTCTGGGTACAAATAAAAAGTCAGTAATTCTCCACATCTGGGTGTTGGCCCTCTAACTGAGAAGTAAATGCTGGTCGTAAGACAACTCCCCTCCTCTTGGCTGCCTGGTGGTCTGCTCTGACTGGCTCCTCTGGCCATGGAAGGGTGCACGGCTTGCCACATGTTTAATTAGTGGGCGGTTCAAAGACTGTGGATCTCAGTGGTTTAAAGTTTCAACTGAGTCAGCCATGTTAAAAGGGAGGGATATACAGAAGTTTAATAATCAAGGCTTGAAGAGAGTCAAGAGTCTCATTAGAGGCTAGCAGGACCTGTCAGGATTAGAACTGGGCTCTAATCAGTATGGCGTGTTCTCATTGTGGGTTAAAACCAATAACCTGTAGTAAAGAGCATAAAAGACAACTCGGGTCCTAATCTTGGAGTGCTTTGAAAACTCTTGAGGACTTTGTTTCATGAATCATATGCTGTACATGTGTGATGTCGTAAGTCGAATATGGCTTACTGGAAAAGCCATATTAGAACGAAATATTGTGCAAGTGTGTATATGTGTGTGTGTGTAGATGTGTTTATGTTTGCAAGTGTGTGTGTGTGTGTGTGTGTGGTGTTTGAGAAACCTGGCTGGTGTCCTGGGAAAGCCACGGGTAAAGTACCGAGGTCCAGTGAAAGTAAACACCCTGTCCGGTGGAAAGCTACAGCAGGCGCCTCAGGACACTAAACAGAATATACATCTCACAACCCAAATGTTGGGAGTAGCTATACACACCCCAGGTTAATTGAGCAAGACTACTCAAAAATGTAAATTTGCTTCATGTAATCATGAAGGATTCCTGTTATTGGTTGACTTTTTGTATTATTATTCTGTATGTAAATCCAAGACATTCAAGGGTTTTTCTTTATTTATTATTATTTGTTCTACATTGTAGAATAGTGAAGACATCAAAACTGTGAAATAACATATGGGATTGTGTAGTAAGAAAAAAAGTGTTAAACAAAAAAAAAAAAAAATATATATATATATATATATATATATATATATATAATATATATTTGAGATTCTTCAAAGTAGTTACCCTTTGCCTTGACAGCTTTGCACACTCTTAGCATTATCTCAACCAGTTTCATGAGTTAGTCACCTGGAATGCATTTCAATTAACAGGTGTGTCTTGTTAAAAGTACATTTATAGAATTTATTTCCTTCTTAATGCATTTGAGCCAATCAGTTGTGTTGTGACAAGGTAAGAGTGGTATACAGAAGATATCTCTATTCGGTAAAAGGCCAAGTCCATATTATGGTAAGAACAGCTCAAATAAGCAAAGAGAAATGACAGTCCATCATTATTTTAAGACATTTCAAGAACTTTGAAAGTTACTTCAAGTGCAGTCGCAAAAACCATCAAATGCTATAATGAAACTGGATCTCATGAGGACCGCCACAGGAAAGGAAGACCCAGAGTTACCTCTGCTGCAGAGGATAAGTTCATTAGAGTTATCAGACCAATGGACAGATTTCCACCAGTGTAACATCCATTGCTCGTGTTTCTTGGCCCAAGCAAGTCTCTTCTTCTCATTGGTGTCATTTAACCAATATTGGAAAAAAATATGCGGCCTTTTAAGCATTCTAGTACAGTTAAATAGTTAACTGTTAATAGTTAACACACACAAGGACGCAGCGATCTAAGACACTGCATCTCAGTGCAAGTGCACTAGTCCCTGGTTCGAATCCAGGCTCTATCACATCCGGCTGTGATTGGGAGTCCCATAGGGCGGCGCACAATTGGCACAGCGTTGTCCGGGATTGGCCGGGGAAGTAGTCATTGTAAATAAGAATTTGTTCTTAATAACTTGCCTAGTTTAAAAAAAGGTTACACACACTGATCAAAAAATTATTTTGTTGGCATTTACACGTCCCCATTACCAGTAAAACATAATCAAAAACTATTTATTTCACTTACTTGCTGTGCTGTTTCATTGTGAATTTCATTCTCAACCAGGATATCTATGGAACGCCGTTTGGGTCCTTGAGTCAAATAACACTATTTGACGTGTCCTAAGCTTGTTGACCATTCAGGATCTGAATGGGACTGCGCGTTACATAATACATAACCCGGTCCGGTCGAGCCTCACTAGCCAGATGAAGCTAGCTGGTTGCTTATAACGTTGGATTTGGGCAACAGGGTTAAGTAGCTGGCTAGCTATTTAAACTCAGCAAAAAAAGAAACGTCCCTTTTTCAGGACCCTGTCTTTCAAAGATAATTTGTAAAAATCCAAATAACTTCACAGATCTTCATTGTAAAGGCTATAAACACTGTTTCCCATACTTGTTCACTGAACCATAAACAATTAATGAACATGCACCTGTGGAACGGTCGTTTAGAAACTAACAACTTACAGACGGTAGGCTACTAAGGTCAGTTATGAAAACTTAGGATACTAAAGAGGCCTTTCTACTGACTGAAAAACACCAAAAGAAAAATGCCCAGGGACCCTGCTCATCTGCGTGAACGTGCCTTAGGCATGCTGCAAAGAGGCATGAGGACTGCAGATGTGGCCAAGGCAAAAAATTGCAACGTCTGTACTGTGAGATGCCTAAGACAGCGCTACAGGGAGACAGGATGAACAGCTGATCATCCTCGCAGTGGCAGACCACGTGTAACACCTGCACAGGATCGGTACATCCGAACAATACCTGCGGGACAGGTACAGGATGGCAACAACAACTGCTCAAGTTACACCACGAACGTACAATCCCCCACCAGTGCTCAGACTGTCTGCAATAAGCTGAGAGAAGCTGGTCTGAGGGCTTGTAGGCCTGTTGTAAGGCAGGTCCTCCCCAGACATCACCGGCAGCAAAGTCTCCTATGGGCACAAACCCACCATCGCTGGATCAGACAGGACTGACAAAAATTGCTCTTCACCCTCCGAGTCGCGGTTTTGTCTCACCATGGGTGATGGTTGGATTCGCTTTGATCATCGAGGCCTGTACTCTGGAGCGGGATTGATTTGGAGGTGGAGGATCAAATCAAAGTTTATTTGTCACGTGCGCCGAATACAACAGGTAGAACTTACAGTGAAAGGCTTACTTACAGGTTCTGACCAATAGTGCAAAAAAAAGTATTAGAGGAACAATAGGTAAGTAAACAGCCTATATACAGTAGCGAGGCTACATACAGACACCGGTTAGTCAGGCTGATTGAGGTAGTAAGTACATGTAGATATGGTTAAAGTGACTATGCATATATGATGAACAGAGAGTAGCAGTAGCGTAAAAGAGTGGTTGGCGGGTGGAGGGACACAATGTAGATAGCCCAGTTAGCCAATGTTCGGGAGCACTGGTTGGTCGGACCAATTGAGGTAGTATGTATAGTTAAAGTGACTATGCATACATGATAAACAGAGAAGTATGCCTAAGACAGCGCTACAGGGAGACAGGACGAACATGGCTTGGGGGTAAAAACTGTTGAAGCCTTTTTGTCCTAGACTTGGCACTCCGGTACCACTTGCCATGCGGTAGTAGAGAGAACAGTCTATGACTGGGGGTGGCTGGGGACTTAGACAACTTTTTGGGCCTTCCTCTGACACCGCCTGGTGTAGAGGTCCTAGATGGCAGGCAGCTTAGCCCCAGTGATGTACTGGGCCGTATGCACTACCCTCTGTAGTGCCTTGCAGTCAGAGGCCGAGCAATTGCCGTACCAGGCAGTGATGCTCTCGATGTTGCAGCTGTAGAACCTTTTGAGGATCTCAGGACCCATGCCAAATCCTTTTAGTTTCCTGAGGGGGAATAGGCTGTCGTGCCCTCTTCATAACTCTTCATAACGGCCTCGTCAATGAGAATGGGGGCGTGCTTGGTCCTCCTTTTCCTGTAGTCCACAATCATCTCCTTAGTCTTGGTTACGTTGAGGGATAGGTTATTATTCTGGCACCACCCGGCCAGGTCTCTGACCTCCTCCCTATAGGCTGTGTCGTCGTTGTCGGTGATCAGGCCTACCACTGTTTTGCCGTCTGCAAACTTGATGGTGTTGGAGTCGTGCCTGGCCATGCAGTCGTGGGTGAACAGGGAGTACAGGAGGGGACTGAGCACGCACCCTTGAAGGCTCCAGTGTTGAGGATCAGTGTGGATCTGTCATGGTCTGGGGCGGTGTGTCACAGCATCATCGGACTGAGCTTGTTGTCATTGCAGGCAATCTCAAAGCTGTGCGTTACAGGGAAGATATCTTCCTCCCTCATGTGGTACCCTTCCTGCAAGCTCATCCTGACATGACCCTCCAGTATGACAATGCCACCAGCCATACTGCTCGTTGTGTGTGTGATTTCCTGCAAGACAGGAATGTCTGTTCTGCCATGGCCAGCGAAGAACCCGGATCTCAATCTCATTGAGCACGTCTGGGACCTGTTGGCGCAGAGGGCTAGGGCCATTCCCCCCAGAAATGTCCAGGAACTTGCAGGTGCCATGATGGAAGAGTGGGGTAACATCTCACAGCAAGAACTGGCAAATCTGGTGCAGTCTATGAGGAGGAGATGCACTGCAGTACTTAATGCAGCTGGTGGCCACACCAGATACGGACTGTTACTTTTGATTTTGACCCTCCCTTTGTTCAGGGACACATTATTCAATTTCTGTTAGTCACATGTCTGTGGAACTTGTTCAGTTTGTTTCAGTTGCTGAATCTTGTTATGTTCATACAAATATTTACAAATATTTACACATGTTAAGTTTGCTGAAAATAAACGCAGTTGACAGTGTGAGTTTATTTTCATGAACTAAAGTTTAATTTCAATAGGCGAACAACAATACTTACAAGGATTCCTAAATCATTGCTAAGAATAATGAAAATGACTGCAGTTTCTACTGGTCATTGTTTTCACGCTGGTTGTATTGGTGCTAGCTTGGTACCAAGCTAACGCTAGCTACCCCTGAAGTTGAGGTCGAACAAATATTAACTTTATTACCAATGTGGTATTGAAAACACATTGTTCGTGGCTGGTGTTTACAGACTTCTTTGTACAGCTTTGACAATGCTACTACACATGTTTTGAGACCCAAACGGCGTTCCACAGTATGTATGTTGTGAAGCTAATAGCAGTGACGCTATTACGACACGCAAAGACCCAAACGGAGTTCCATAGTATGTATGTCGTGAAGCTAATAGCAGTGACGCTATTACTGTGTAACTCTGGTAGGGCAACATCTGAAAAATAGCGCACTTGATAGTGTGTACCGGTGCTCGACCAGTCGGCGAAAGCCAACATCACCCACGACAGAGAACGGTTGATTGTCAAGGGAAATGAATTCCATTATCTTGGTTTTAATGGATTTCGCTTTTGAGTTGTCTTGCTGAAATGTTCTTACCCTTTCAAATGACTGCTCGACTTGTTGACTGCTCAATCCACACACCAGATATTGTTGGCTAGTTTAGGGATGCTGTATTGCACGTGTAGGGCAACATTTTACATGGTGTCATTACGTCATATATATGTATGCATGGCAGCTTTGACATCGATATTTTAACATCAGCGTTAAACTAGACATCGGGCTGATACCGATGTTGGCATTTTTAGCTAATATTGGCCGATTCCGATATGTTAACCGATATATTGTACATCCCTACTCAACACACCTCCAGGCTGTGTAAGGGCCATTTGACCAAGAAGGAGAGTGATGGAGTGCTGCATCAGATGGCCAGGCCTCCACAATCACCTGACCTCAACCCAATTGAGATGGTTTGGGATGAGTTGGACCGCAGAATGAAATAAAAGCAGCCAAAAAGTGCTCAGCATATGTGGGAACTCCTTCAAGACTGTTGGGAAAGCATGAAGCTAGTTGAGAGAATGCCAAGTGTGCAAAGCTGTCATCAAGGCAAAGGGTGGCTACTTTGAAGAATTTCAAACATAAAATATATTTTGATTTGTTAACACTTTTTTGGCTACGACATGATTCCATGTGTGTTATTTCACAGTTGTGATGTCTTCACTATTATTCTACAATGTAGAAAATAGTACAAATAAAGAAAAACCCTGGAATGACCAAACCTTTGACTGGTATCGTATGATATGTATTCATTTGCGGATGTCGATCATCCCTTTCGTATGACATGTTACGAATTTGCAAAATGTACATTTATGTTCAAAATTTGCAAAATGTACATTACAAATGTTATGAATTTGCAAATGTATGATACAGTTACACATTCCAATTTGTTGTGGCTAATGCTAGCTAGGTGGCTAATGTTAGCTAGCTCTAGGGGTTAAGGTTAGGATTTGGGTTGTGTTTACATAAGAACCTAAGACATTGATTAAAGATATCTTGTTTTGTAAAAAAAAAAATATATATATATATTCTTATTAATGGGCCTATACTCAGTTATTTTAATAGGAATGTGTGAATTGTGATTGACCAATGTGTTAAATTCCTCCAGGGACCCTATTTGTTCTGAAATCTGCATAGAAAACTGTCCTAATTATATATGTATTGGGTTGTGTATAGAGGTGACGTTAAATAGTGGCTGTGTTTTAACACGTAAAGGACACAATTATGGATGTTGGAAATTCAATGAGAATTTCATACGAATGAATGAATGATAGATGAACCGAATCTGCAAGTAAAAATGTCCTATTTTGATACGTTCTGTACTATCGAATAAGGTCTTGTGGAGGTGTGGTTATAGTTGAATTATAGATGAACCGAATCTGCAAGTAAAAATGTCCTATTTTGATACGTTCTGTACTATCGAATAAAGGTCTTGTGGAGGTGTGGTTATAGTTGAATTATGGATGAACCGGATCTGCAAGTAAAATCTCCTGTTGATACATATAACATCGAATAGGTCTTGTGGAGGTGTGGTTGGATTGAATGAATCTGCATGAAAAATGCCCTATTAAAAAAGCTGTGTATTATTTAATAGGTTTTGTAAGAGGTGTAGTCGAGTAGATACAGGATATGTAAGTTTGGCGTTCCACAAGACAGAGATCGGGAATGAGGTGGCTATTGCACATCAAACAATAAACATAATATGAACCAGAGTTGACATTCCATGATTTGGAGATGGGGGAAATTAAATTGAAATAAACGTTTGTCGCGGAGTAGGTTGGGATACGTAACTGGGCTATTAGGCACACGTGCTGATAGACAAAGCCACCTTAGTATCGAATGGCCGTGCAACTTTGATTGACAGCAGCCGGGCTGGAATACTGATTTTCGTTTTTTTTTCATTCCTGTTGATATTGCCTAAAGTTTAAAATTATTCTGACAATTGCTATAGAATCGCTCGAATTTACTGATATAAGTTCATAAAGGAATTTACCGAATGGTTTACAGAAAGTATTTAAATAATTCGCTGAACAAATCTATATTTCCTAAAGAGCTAGAATTACTCTGAAAACTGTTATAGAACCGCATATATTCACTGATATATTGTTCCAAAAGGAAATCGCCGAATCATTTCTAGAAAAAACCTAAACGAATCTCTGAACAAATTCAAATAAAATACCGGAGAAACACACGTGGCGGGCGTCACATACGGATAACCCCCTTTGTATGCGAGGGTGAGGGTGGAAGAGATAAGCCACAGCCAGTACAGCAGTACGGGCTAAGCATACAACGATAGAAATAAACACCACATAGTAAGGATTGAATATACCTAAATAACGCATTATACACATTATCAGACGACTTAGATAAAATGTCTGCAGCCATCACGCCCAAACAAATGATTGCAGTAGAAACTCAAGACCAAGGGGAGCAGCCAGATAACACTCAGATCGTGGCACAGACTGTCTCTCAGATGATCCAACAGCAGGCAGCCCCACCACCCCATTACCCTCCCCCACAGCGGTATATCCTGCAACGGCAACGGGCTCAACGAGGCCCCTACACTGGACCATACAGAGGGGGAAACTACCAGTGTTTTAACTGCGGAATTCCCGGTCATTTTGCCAGAGATTGCATGAAACCACTCTCCCCGCAGCAACAGCAATGGAGAGCAAGAGGAAGTGGGGGAAACCCACCTCTGCAACATCAGCAACCAGGACCCACACCCATGCATCAGCAACAGCCAGCATACAACCACCCAGAATCTAGCCACATGCAGCAGGAGCAGCAAGATTACAACCAACCCTCCCACTTCAACACCTGATCACCCAGTAAGAATGATGAGGATGCCACTCCTGCCGATGACCACACTGTCTGAAGCCCAAGAAGTGTACTGGCTAAAATGCCTACCCACAGGGCCTGCCACCCCTCACATCCAGTTTAAGTTCAACCAACTGAAAGCTCAAATCTACACTCTGCACCCATATAAGACTCCCCAAGCTGAGATCCATTGCACACTCAATGCAACAGAAACTGATGACTGCCTCTACACTGCAGACTGGGACGAAGACATGATGCACCTGACCCCTCCTATCAGGTGTTGTACCATTGGGTGTGGCCCAGAGGGGGTGGCAGCACCGGTCATCCTACGATCAAGGAACCTCCATGCACCCCTGGCCTGGACGGCTGAAGCATCAACAGCCATAGCACTCCTGAAAACAGATCTATCAGCGGCAGCAGCTCTGACTGCACCTGACTACAAGAACAGGTTCCATTTGGATGTTTCTGAAAGGGAAGGATTCACCTCATCCGTCCTATTCCAGAAACAAGAGGGGGAGAGAAGGGTCTTGATGTACTACTCTTCAAACTTGACCACATTGAGGTAGGACAGTCAACATGCTCCAGATACGTTGCTGCAGTAGCAAAAGCTATTGAAAAAACAGCTCACCTCGTGATGTCACCCTTCAATCAGCCATCATCCCTCAACCAGCATCGGCCAAATTAGCTGAAATCATCGGATTGACGCAGGTCCTCATCAGAGGAAAAGGAAAGACTGAATATCTATACAGACTCAGCCCATGCCCATGAAGCAGGCCACACTGATGGACCCAGAACTTTTATGAGAAACACATGGCCCCACACACGAAGGCAAACTAAAGACCCTCCAAAAAGGCCTCGCACATCTGGTGGCACCCTCACATAAAAAATATGACTGACTTATTTTATGACGATGATTTATTTTGTGACGAATGCAATGGTTGTGACAGACACAACCCAAAGAAACCATATCAAACACCAATGGGCTCATACGTAATACCTAATGCATGTTTTCAGGATATTAGTATAGACTACACCGACATGGGCCCCGAAAATGTATCTAAAGGCAAACTCTATCTCCTAGTCATAGTAGATAGGTTCTCCAAATGGGTAGAGGCAATAATAACAAAAGGGGAGGATGCTAGGTCAGTCTTTGAGTGGCTACAAACCAAACTAATACCCAGGTATGGCATCCCAAGACAAATCAAATTTGACAAATGGCTTACATTTAACAAACACCTGAGACAGGTGGAAGAAAGATTTGGCATAACCCACAGATTTGGATCTGTGTACAGGCCCCAATCCCAAAATCTGGTGGAACGTCAAACCAAAAGCAAAAGCTAAGATAGCTAAAGTATGTGCCTCATGGGATAATGACTGGTAGAGTCATGCATGGTCCACCAAGGGAGGGAGGTCATATGCCCGCCCTTGATGTACAACAAATTGTAATGTCTAATTATGTGAAAAAACTGACGGTTCTCTCTGCAGCACTCTCTACCCAGGTTCACAAGGTCCAGGAGGGGGAGCTGCCGGGGGACACGCCACTACTGAAGGTAAAGGTTGGTGACGGGGTGAGGGTTACAGTCCACAAGAGAAAGTGGCTGGAACCCAGGTGGACTGGACCGTACGAAGTGAAGGAGGTTACTTCACACTCAGTCCAGGTCAAAGGTAAATCAGGCACACCTTGGCACCGCCTTACACATTGCACCCCAGCCCCAATTCCTTCTAGAACACTGACTGAAGTCAGAGCTGATTTGAGCGGCCTAAATTCGATTCCAAATGAAGACACTCCTTCCTCAGGTGATGCGGCATCAAACTCTGCCTCCCCTGAGAAGGGAACCTCGCCCAGTTAGAGGGAAATTTCTCCCTCTCTGGGTGAGGCTGGGGATATCTGGTCCCTTATTTGTGATATTCCTACTGATATTTGGAGTAACCCGAGGACTTTCACATGGTTAATTGAACAACTATTTCACCCTGCCACATCACATACACCAACCCCTACACATGTCCCTAACTCCTTTCCTGATATCACTCCCTCCAATCACTCCCGTCCCAAACGTAGCACTACACCTACAGACCCACCATGCAAACCAGACAAGGTTAGGAGCACCACCTTATGTATACCCACGATTGCAACCGCCACCTTTCTGCTATAGTTTTCACGTCTAATAGACGTGAAGAGAGGGATTTGTTATATAAGTATTCATACACATAGCTCATATAAACAAAGACATTCCGTAGTAAGAACACATACACCCAGCCATAAGACTGACCCCCTCTTCCTTATATAAACACACATCTCATCTCCCTCTAACTGGCCGGTCCCAAGAGCAAAGAACTTTTGCTGTGCACCAATGGGGCCCGCTCTGGCTAGAGCAAGGCCCGCCTCCAACCCTCCGACCAGTCAAGAAGACCGAAACGACAAGACTCCACCTACTTTATTCTATGTATAAAAATGAATGTAACCGTAGTATAAGGTCTCTTTTTCACCTGACTCCTTGCCGAGTTATGTGAACTAGGTCCGTGCACGTAAAACTGCGGGACAAGATATCTCTGACTCATTAAAACTGTCTTTTGTTACAACTGAAATCCACTCTGTCCAGCGTCCGTGATTTGGTCTCAACTCTCCAGTTTTTGAACACTAACAGTTGCTAGGCATTCATGTTATACACCTGCCCATCCACTCAGACCAACCACCCCTCCTTATGTTTTTGCCTTAAGTAATCTTATGCAACCATACCAAATGTAACATATATATACTAAGTTGAGTGTCCCGGCATTACGTTTACTATGTTATGTCTAGTCTATGAGACCAGTCTGTATGGCAACAAGCTCTAATATTGCCATCTGTTGTAATATTTCACAACTCTAAACCGACGTTTGCAGAATGATTCCTGAAGAGAGTTGACTCATGTCTGACAGGACACATTGCCCAAGTGCACGCAAGCTGATTGTTGAGACATTGCGCTGTAAGTAGCGCACGTAGGCTACTGAGACATTCTTGAACGTAAGGATATAGTAATTGCAGGTTCAGACAACCACAACGTCAATGGCTGGCACAGGCAAGTAGGGAAGTGAACTCAGGTCGCTGGCAAACACCCTACCCGTCACACGAAAGAGGTTAACTGGCTTGGTGGGAATTGGTGAGGATCGCTAAACGGCCCCTCCAAATGGGAAGGCAGGTCCTTGTGCTTTGACCTAGCATGGCCCCCTCACATGTCCTGTAGTGCGTTCTGATGGCCTCACTGTAGTAAAACAGCCGGGCAAGGAAGTAAACCCAGGTCCCTGGTGTGAAATGCAAACACCCTACGAATCGTGCCAATCGGATTAATCCGCTAGGTGAGAATTGTAACGTGGCTCATATATGGAGGATCGCTACTATATCGCCATTAATGATTGAACATCATTGCCCCAGGGCAGTGATATGGGACATTGCCCTGTTTAGGGTGCCATCTTTTGGATGGGACGTTAAACGGGTGTCCTGACTCTCTGTGTCACTTAAGATTACATGGCACTTAATCATAAGAGTAGGGGTGTTAACCCTCATACCATCATGGCCACCTAATCATCCACAACTTCCAGTTGGCTCATTCACCCTCTTTCCCCTGTAACTATTCCCTAGGTTGTTGCTGTAAATAAAAACATGTTCTCAGTCAACTTACCTGGTAAAATAACGTTTAAAAGAAATACAATGTAAAAATACCTCATCAGCTTAGTTTAACTGTCTTACCCAATCAGAACCCAAAATATAAGATCGTTTTAGCCTACTCAACTGTTTGTAAACAATGTCATTGCTCCTTTATGTAATTCAATATCCTATCAAATTCGATAACATAAACACCTGTTCGCCTATGAACGAATCATTGAATGTGTGCCATCCAAAATATAACATAAAATGAATTGAAATATATGGGCTATGCATGCTGGTAATTGGCTTTAAAATTTGGCTATGTTACATTGTATCATCATGCGATATAACATCACCAAGAGTGCAGACTGCGCAGGTACACTTGATCCTAGTTTTACCATAACCTACCCAGCCCGAAAAGTTACAGTAATTCCACTCACCGCAACGATGACCATGCGGTTCTTCGACCTCTTTTTATGGACCTGTCCACTCTGTCTCATCTGATTGTCTCGACCAGGTGAACCTAGTAAATTGGCAGCCTGCTCAGACGAAAGGTCATCTGCTTTGGATATTTCCATTCTGGAGAACGTTTTTCCCGGGGGTTTGTTACAGAAAGTTTTTGCAGACTTGAGAGAAAATAGTCTGGTCTCTTTTGCCTTTGGATTTTGTAGGGCTCAATGAAGAACCGCCTTCTTTTAGTGTTGACGTCTCGAAGTTAGCGTTGTAGCCTAATCCTTATACAATATGTGCAGCCAGCTGAGTCAGGGTGAAGTACAGTATTGGAGTAGTACCATTAAAAAGTCAATTACAAGACTACCGCGACCAAGTACTGCCACACCACCCTCACGAATGGCAGAGGAAACATCGAAAATAGACGCCACAATAGGTATGGAGAGCTAGAGTTGGACGTTTGTAATTATGTTGAGAGGATATTTGTAATTAGCCAACATTCGCTTTATGTACAATAACTACTCACTGTAATTATTACAATAGACTACCTCGGACATGTATAAAGACAGCTAAACTTCAGGTTGAAGGTGGTATACTGTTTAGGCTACACAACTCAACATCGCTCAAGGAAACATTCTACAAGTTCAGATAATGCATCACTGCCGCCACCTTTTGGTGATCATGAAGCTTGCAACCGCCAACCTCATAACCTTCAAGACTATGGCTAATACGAGTGCTTAATTTGTAGATTGGGAGGTGCCGGAACAAAAAGTGAGCGCGAGAGTTGGCTGACCTGGGGAGTTCTGAGGTACCAGAAGGCATTGCATGCATATCATCGCATTTGCGTTGTGACATAGAGCAGTAGAATAAAAGCACTTACATAAGTTACACACGAGAAAACATTGTTGTAGTCTATTATCCGGAAAAATGTTTGCCTTTTATAAACACATTTCGTGCAATTCTATGTCATTTTACATGACTGGAGACTCTGGCAGCATCTTTTTAAAATACCGCACAAAACGACCAGCTGAGATCAATAAAACGGCCTTGTCTTGAATCCATATATAGCCTAGGCCTAGGTGGAGACATTGTAGGCTACAATATGAGGAGGAAATTATAGTCCTAAAAATGACTCGCGCAGCTCACTCCCTGGCTGGCAGATGCGCTCGTGCCAAAGCCTATTTCGCTCTCTCCCTCTTGTAAAACAATCAATGGCGATATTAGCATGTACATCTTAGTGGGACAAACTCAACTTTTTTTAAATGCATTTTAGCAAAGCCACAACACGACACTAAACAATACATTAATTGCACTATAACGGTGCCCACAAACTGTTAGGACCTACATAAAGCTGTCTCAACAGCAGAGATTTATTTTCAGAACCATGGAGTGAATCCTTATCATTGCTACACCTGGATATCAGCAGAGCCTTGTCTGGCAGCGAAACAGTTCATGCAGCCGCATTTACTGCCTTTCAAAAAAACATAGCTGATATGGCTGACTTGCTTAGAGAAAATTAATGCGGTTTCTACTGACAATTGAGATGTACAAACTATAGCATAAAGGAACGATGAATGGATAAGGGGTAATCCGTAATTTTTATTAAGACATTAATGAGCGAGCTAAGGCGGACGTACTCAATATAACTATTTGTTCAGCACTTTTTAAAAGTGTAGCGACAGAATTCAGAACATGGGCTGTTCTTACAGCAGACAATGAAAGCTCTTGCAATATTCAATGAGGTGTGGAAACACTTTGTTTATTTTATGAATTTTGTCTTGCTGCTTTTTGTTCTATGTTGTTCTGTCTGTATGCTACGTCTTGCTTTTTTTTTTTTTTTTTTTTTTTTTTACCTTTATTTAACCAGGCAAGTCAGTTAAGTCCTATGTTGCTCTGTCTGTATGCTACATCTTGCTTGTCCTATGTTGCTCTGTCTGTATGCTATGTCTTGCTTGTCCTATGTTGCTATTGTCTATATTGTAATTGTTTTTAATAACCTGCCCAGGGACTGTGGTTGAAAATGAGCCGGCTGGCTAAAACCGGCACTTTTACTGAAACGTTGATTAATGTGCAAACTCAAACTCAAGTTCTCAGTTGTCTTGAACATGGAGTCATGCTGGATTGACAGTATGGCCAATGTATTCAACCTTTTCTGGCCCATGGTGTTGCATGTGAATATTTTTCCATTTAAGCTTGGAAAATAGACCCTTAAACCCAGACTTGGCCCACACATCATCTCCATTGAATTGCTTTGCAATGCTTGCAGTTAGCCACTGATTCCTTCCAAACCACTCGTTGAATTTGAGATTTCCAACTTGTTGTGTAATGTTTGTCCAATGGCCGATGAGCACCGAAACATTTAATCTAAAATTTCTTTATATGACAAGGTTTGAAAATAATTTGCCAGTAGATTGTCAACTTGATTCACAATGATGAATGCTTGTCTAGCTAGCTAAGATTTTGACAGTATTATGTTGACATGTCAGTCCAATCAAAGCTACAGTAGATTTAACATGATTTGAAATTTTATCTGTGGCCATTTACCTTGAGCCTTCTTAGATGGGCACTTCTAATGTAAATCTATGGCAACACCCAAGGGGTTTGAATTTTTGAGCTCTCCCCTGTAGATTTTGCACTGACGTAGTGTCCCCATGAGTGACAGATCACTGAGCCAATCACGGCGCAACTAGAGAACATTACCAACCCCTACGCTCTGTATTTTCCACTGGTTGCCCCACCACCGACAGAAGCACTGAGCTAGGCTTAAACACCTGTATTTTGGAGCTGCCTTACTCAAGAAAGCAAAAAAGAGACTATGTTTGTATGCGGCTTTATTAACTCAAATATTTTTTTTACATTGTTTTCAAACTGATATGTGACACGTATTTATGCCAAAATAACATGCAAAACAGGCAACAACTGCAATGTGTGCGATTTCATTTATTTCTGAAGAGACTGCAGTCATTCTATAACTTTGACAAATGTATTTCAATTGATCAGGGGTGCTGCAGTTCCTTCAGAACCCTTCGTGCGGGTATGATTCCATATGGAAATAAATGATGATGTGCAACACTGGATAGATGAGAGTTGCAGGCTCATGTATATCAGAGCAAAGAGGGAGAGATATTATAAAAAGTGAATGTCATTCTCGTTATGTGAGAGATACTGTCGCTCTTCTTACACAGCCGCGGCCAAGCGTTGGTTTCAAACAGAGGTTACAATGTTGCGCAAACCATAAAACCGACCGAACCCAAAACAACTCTGAGAATATTAGCCCCGTGCTGAAAATCTACTTTTTGACATTACGTTTTTTTTTGTGGGGGACAGGATAATTAATGAAGAGGCAACTCGATTGAACTTTGATTGATTTTATTAGAATTGTTACATTGCAAAAACATTGATTTTCATGCCACGAAAGTTACTGGATCCGACCAAATAGGCTCGGAACAAAACAGTCCAAAACGGAGAGGTGCCAGGATCCGGCTCAAATTAAGCACTGGTTACTACTATGTCATCATAGTTCATGGCCATACCATCGAGGTATACGTTGTAAATTCTAAAGTGAGGTGAGGCCTCATTTAACCACCGACTCAGTGAATGACTGTCATATGTACTACCCCTCAATAAAGGTAGCTACCAAAACATTCAAAGTTTTTTACCACCATGAACGAATTTAGGCCATTAAAACATCCTCTCTTGCAGTGTAGCCATATGCAAAGCAATTATAGTGGGTTGAGTCTTCCTTAATTGTCTAGGAAATGATTCACGGTCTCCAGGGCTAGGCCTATTTACTGTATTCAGGTGGAAGCCGTTCAAATACACAGTGTTAACTCCCATCTACACCCACAAGGTGGTAGTGTTGTAACTGTCATTACTAGAGTCATAATGGCTGAGGCTTGACTTTGACAATGGACAGCACCTAATTTTACAGCAATTTTTCCCGCGACGGCATATTTATTTATTTCAAACACGTTTTCCATAGCATTGTACATTGTATGTTTTTACAGCATTTGGGGTTGAGGTTAGGGTGTTCCACTGTCCCTCTGAGAAACGTAGTGATCATGATGTCATGATGGCGATCACATTGCCAGCACTGGGGCAAGAACACGCGACCTCTGACCTCTCCCTTGTGTGACACTCAGGATTTACAACATGCCTGGGACTTACTGTTTCTAGTGCTGCGTGTTTATCTTTCTTTCTCTGTTTGTGTGTGTGTTTATTTACTGTGAGTGAGTGATGTGCAGTGTCCTATGCTCAGTGAACTAGTTTTGCCGCAGCAGTGTGTCTCAGCAGAGAGCCTACAGCTGTCCTCAACCCAGCTGGCCATTAGAATATGACCTTATCTGTGACCCTCACATTCAGCACTTATTGTCTCCATCGCACATTCTCCCTTGTTCTTAGAATCTTCTCTCACATTTTGCTCTTGAAAAGGCCTATATTGTCAATTTGATGGTGATGGGTAAGGTCTATAAGTACAATTCAACTGCTATCTGGGTTCAATGGTTATGCCCCAAATGGCACCCTATTCCCTACAGTATATACTATATTAATATACAGTATGAATCTACCATGTGTTCTCTCTCTGCTTCTCTCCCTCTCTTTCCCTCAGGGGTCAAGGCATACTTAAGAGTTTTTTATTTGATAGGGTTGCACGATGTAGAAAAATAAAATAAAATTGCAGTATTTTCACCATTAATTGCGATCTTTACTTACCATATGATTTCTTAACAGATCTTTTCACGTCAGATTTTCTTCAGAGCAGATCTGATTGGTCAAAAATCCAATTAGTGAAACACATTTCAGAATTGGGCTGCCTTTCTGTCAGGTAGATAGATGTGTTTTCTTATGTCCTTGAGTCACGGAAAGTAAGCCCGGTCTAGTTCACTGGAGGCCTCTGTGTTTGAGATAGTTGTTTTGACATAATGGCTCAATGGCTGTGTCTACACTTGACAATTAATGCATTGTTTGTATTCTGATCATGGAGTTCTGATAATGGAATTCCGAACACATCATGCGTTTACACCTGGATTTAAATGTGTTTACCATGTCCATATTGCGTGCACTACTTTTGACCAGGGCCCTATGGAATAGGGTGCCATTTGGGACTCATATTGACTAAGGCCGAAACATACCAGTTAGATCCATCAGGCATTTATGCCCAGGAGCAGAATTAGATGTCCAACAAGTGACAGCATAACTTCCCCTGGTCTCTTACTGCTAATCTCACAGGGATTCATGGGTAATGCTAATAACGTCAGAATGCCCTAACTTTTCCAAAGGCTGTTGCTGTTGAGGCTTTGGGGTTTATTAGCTTAGCTGCACCGCGTGTCATCACCGTGTTTGAAAAATCAATCCGCCTCAGTGGTACTTGAGGGGACGTCAAGTGGCTTCTCCAGCTCCGTCCCAGGCGAACAATGACACTTCAATAATGTAATATGAAGTGGTGGGAGTCGTTCTTTAGTTTAAGAATTCATCAGCTGACAGTTATGAGCACGACTCTCGTCTTCCCTTGGAGAGAACGTAGGCCACTTATAAAAACGAGGTAAAAATGTAATGCTCGGGTGAATTATTCATTGGATGTGCGACATGCTCCTCAAAACGTTGCCATATTGAAATCGTCCTTCGTCTCAGCAATATCCGTCCCAGATGTCATGTACTGTACATCAGCCATCAAGACTATCTGAACAAATGAGTGGTTGATTGACAAGCTAAGCCAACCTGGTTGCTCACAGTATTTATGTCCTGGAGAAGGACAGCCTTAGATAACTAGAAACTTGATTGGCTCCATTTGTGTGTATGAAAGAGACCGCTGGTAGCATTGTTCTCGTTAACAATGTTGTGAACATACAGAGTGGGCCCTCCAACTGTCACTACACAAACATAGTACAATGCTGGAGGGTCTTGTTTGAAGCCGCTCATCCATGGTGGCTGTGCCAGGGTTTTTAAAGTTGTGGAGGCAGCTAGGCTGGGGCTGAAAAAGGAGAAGGGAGAGAGCTCACTTCTATTTTTCAGCTCTGGGTTTGGAAGGATTTGATCATATAGCCCACATCACCCCCTCCTCTCTCACTATGAGTAATGTGTTCGCCCCTGGTTATCCTCCCCCTCTCTCTACCTCCTCTCCCTCTCTTTCTCTCTCTCTTTCCTGCCTCCCCCTCTCTCTCTGCCTCTCTCTGTCGCTCTGTCTGTATTTCTCTCTCTCTCTCATCCTCTCGGATTCTCCCAATCATGGAGCACAGTCTGCATGATTTCTGCAGATCACTCCATTCCAATCAGTGCATTTGTTAAGGGTCACAACAAAAAACCTGTTATTCGCTTCATTTAAGCATTGTGGTGTGTTCTGTGTATAGGTCTGCCTGACAGAGCCATAAGGATACACCATGCAGTATACAAGTCTAATTGTTTTGGACATATGTGTTATGTCACTGCTTTTTTGCTTTCACTTGTGTAAGATTTTGTGTATCTCAGTGTCTTTTTTTAAGGATACGGCTCACGTCTTCACTGTAGTCTGTAGGAAACAAAGAACAACACATACAAATTCAACAGAAGCATTTTCTTCTATTTCAATTTGATGCCGAGCAGTTGCCATACCAAGCAGTGATGCAATCGGTGAGGATGCTCTCATTTTGTATACAAAACAAACATCCTTCCCCGAAAAATACCTTCCTAAGGATTTCATTTCAGGAAGATCCAAAGCACCATAAATATCTGTGGACCAATCTCTTGTGGAATCGCTCTAATGTTGGATATTTGTGCCACATCTCTCCTGCTACAAGGCTTTTCAATGTGTGAGAGGTCAAAGGTCATATTCAGAGGTTAAACCAGGCACACTACCATGGACATGCTATGGGAAGGCCTTTATGCTTTTTAAATGGTGAACACAACGTGGAAATATCATAGCCTTCATTCATCACATTTGGACGGAGGAAAAGCAGGTTCCGTACAAGGTCGTTGAATATAACTGTCAATTTAAAGGCACACCTTATAAAGGCACAATGTGCAAGATGTCCTGCTGTTCAATGGCCATTTCAATCTGTGATATACTTGACTTTATTGTAATATTGATGGTTATTAGTGACTGACAGCTAGAGTAAGCTCAGAACAGCTGCCTGACACATGTCTGACACACATTGATGAAGCACTCCACACATCTTTAGCACTACAGCTGCGTCTCACACAGTTTAACCCCCTGCCTGCCTATCTGATTGCCTGTCCATCTGTCTGTTCATCTGTCTGGTGTCTGTCAGTCTGTCTGTCTCACAGTTTACCCTGTCTGTGTGTGTGTCATGTCTGTCTGTCTCACAGTTTACCCTCTATCTGTCTGTCTGTCTGTCTGTCTGAACATAGGCCTGTGTGTTTGTCAGTTTGTCTGTCTGTCTGTCTGTCTGTCTGTCTGTCTGTCTGTCTGTCTGTCTGTCTGCCTGAACATAGGCCTGTGTGTTTGTCAGTTTGTCTGTCTGTCTGTCTGTCTGAACATAGGCCTGTGTGTTTGACAGTTTGTCTGCCTGTCTGTCTGTCTGTCTGTCTGTCTGTCTGTCTGTCTGAACATAGGCCTGTGTGTTTGACAGTTTGTCTGTCTGTCTGTCTGTCTGTCTGTCTGAACATAGGCCTGTCTGTCTGTCTGTCTGTCTGAACATAGGCCTGTTTGTTTGTCAGTTTGTCTGTCTGTCTGTGCCTTATGGCCAATATCCTTCACTCAACAAATCAAGGTTATTCTCCACAAGGAGTTTTTAGTCGAGGTTTACCAATGGTCCTTGCAGGATATATATTTGGTTGAGGTTAGCCAGCAAGGTTCTTGGCCGTTGTCTATATCAAACACAGTTGTATTAAAAGCTTTTGTAATATGTTCCTAAACCCCAAAAGACTCCTCTTACATTCATAAGCAACTTACCCCTTCGGCTCAGCTTACCCCACTCTCCCCTACTCAAACTTTGACATCACAACACATAGAAAAATTCTGAGAACAGCTAAACTATCAATCAAATGCAATCAAATGTATTTACGTCAGCTGTCATGTCTAACCTTTAGTAGTTGGGTACACATGCCAGTATATGACTTGCATTCACGGATACGGTTTGGTGGGAAAAACAATATGAATCACAATTGATTTTTATCAAGATTGTTGCTTTTGTCCATTTTCCTCTCTACAAAAGGCCTTATGTACAAAATGTGCAGGGCTGCAAAAAAAATCTGTCCATGTTTTCCAGGATTTGGCCAATATCCTTATTCAGACTTACTGGTTTTGTGAGTATTTTCAACAACTGCCATGTTCCCCAGTCCCACTCTATTTTGCTTTCATTATTCATACATTTCTCTTCACATACAGTGGGGAGAACAAGTATTTGATACACTGCCAATTTGGCAGGTTTTCCTACTTACAAAGCATGTAGAGGTCTGTCATTTTTATCATGGGAACACTTCAACTGTGAGAGACGGAATCTAAAACAAAAATCCAGAAAATCACATTGTATGATTTTTAAGTAATTAATTTGCATTTTATTGCATGACATAAGTATTTGATACATCAGAAAAGCAGAACTTAATATATGGTACAGAAACCTTTGTTTGCAATTACAGAGATCATACGTTTCTTGTAGTTCTTGACCAGGTTTGCACACACTGCAGCAGGGATTTTGGCCCACTCCTCCATACAGACCTTCTCCAGATCCTTCAGGTTTCAGGGCTGTCGCTGGGCAATACGGACTTTCAGCTCCCTCCAAAGATTTTCTATTGGGTTCAGGTCTGGTGACTGGCTAGGCCACTCCAGGACCTTGAGATGCTTCTACGGAGCCACTCCTTAGTTGCCCTGACTGTGTGTTTTGGGTCATTGTCATGCTGGAAGACCTAGCCACGACCCATCTTCAATGCTCTTACTGAGGGAAGGGGGTTGTTGGCCAAGATCTCGCGATACATGGCCCCATCCATTCTCCCCTCAATACGGTGCAGTTGTCCTGTCCCCTTTGCAGAAAAACATCCCCAAAGAATGATGTTTCCACCTCCATGCTTCACGGTTGGGATGGTGTTCCTGGGGTTGTACTCATCTTTCTTCTTCCTCCAAACACGGCGAGTTTTGACCAAAAAGCTCTATTTTTGTCTCATCAGACCACACAACCTTCTCCCATTCCTCCTCTGGATCATCCAGATGTTCATTGGCAAACTTCAGACGGGTCTGGACATGCGCAGGCTTGAGCAGTGGGACCTTGCGTGCACTGCAGGATTTTAATCCATGAAGGCCTAGTGTGTTACCAATGGTTTTCTTTGAGACTGTGGTCCCAGCTCTCTTCAGGTCATTGACCAGGTCCTGCCGTGTAGTTCTGGGCTGATCCCTCACCTTCCTCATGATCATTGATGCCCCACGAGGCGAGATCTTGCATGGAGCCCCAGACTGAGGGTGATTGACCGTCATCTTGAACTTCTTCCATTTTCTAATAATTGCGCCAACAGTTGTTGCCTTCTCACCAAGCTGCTTGCCTATTGTCCTGTAGCCCATCCCAGCCTTGTGCAGGTCTACAATTTTATCCCTGATGTCCTTACACAGCTCTCTGAGTCTTGGCCATTGTGGAGAGGTTGGTGTCTGTTTGATTGAGTGTGTGGACAGGTGACTTTTATACAGGTAACGAGTTCAAACAGGTGCAGTTAATACAGGTAATGAGTGGAGAACAGGAGGGGTTCTTAAAGAAAAACTAACAGGTCTGTTAGAGCCGGAATTCTTACTGGTTGGTAGGTGATCAAATACTTATGTCATGCAATAAAATTGAAATGTATTACTTAAAAATCATACAATGTGATTTTCTGGATTTTTGTTTTAGATTCCGTCTCTCACAGTTGAAGTGTACCTATGATAAAAAATTACAGACCTCTACATGCTTTGTAAGTAGGAAAACATGCAAAATTGGCAGTGTATCAAATTGTTCTCCCCACTGTATGGCTTTCTTATTACAGATAAATCAATCTAAGCAAACAACGATCTGCTGCCTAAAGCCACAGGACAAATTAGCTAACCTTTCCACCAAACATACTAATTAAGTTCCTGCTGTCCATGCTTATTCAATTTATTTGGCACGCATGGAAAAGTACCCGGATGTAGAGATGTGGAGAAACAATTCACATAGGCAGATGGCATAGGCTAATATGATATTTGACATAGTGTGTTCTATTGCAGGTCACTTGATGATTAAAAGGGACATCCTAAATTGAAGTTTGTCTAACGTTTTAAGACTTAAAGTTGTCTAATGTCAAGATGAATCCCCATCCCATGCCATCGATTGTGTCGATCCAGCTACGTTCCTCAGCCTTATGCCTCAACCCTAAATGAATGAACAACACAAGCATTGTATAGAATTAAAATGTAACATGATATGGTGCTAATGTTTTTCATTCATTTAGGGTTGTGGCATACAGGTGAATCTACAAAATAGATGGCCTGAGACATGGATTTATCTCAACATGAGACCACAGTAGCTAGGTTTCCATCCAATGGGTGACAGATTTTATTGCGGATATTATAAAATCTGTATAAAACAATATACACCTTTTCTCACCAGAGATGTGTCTGTCTGTCTGTCTGTCTGTGTTTCCATCAAACATACTTATTGCAGATAAAAGGATGTACGTGATGACGTAGTGCACCTAAAAATTACTTTTGCGGTTAAATTCCCATGTATCGAATAAAAAATACAGTGCCTTCAGAAAGTATTCACACCCCTTGACTTTTTCCACAATTTGTTGATCTACAGACAATACCACATAATGTCAAAGTGGACTGAATTAACAATGAAAAGCTAAATGTATTACGTCAATAATTATTCAACCTCTTTGTTATGGCACGCCTAAATAAGTTCAGGAGTAGAAATGTCATTAAAAAGTGTCATAATAAGTTGCATGGACTCTGTGTGCAATAATAGTGATTAACATTATTTTTGAATGATTACCTCTTCTCTGTAACCCCCACGTATACAATTATCTGTAAGGTCCCTTACCCTTTGAGCATGGTGAGCATGGTGAAGTAATTAATTACACTTTGAATGGTGTATCAGTATACCCAGTCACTACAAAGGTACAGGTGTCCTTCCCAACTCTGTTTGCCTAAAAGGAAGGAAACCACTGAGAACCACAGAGTTTAATGGCTGTGCTAGGAGAAAACAGAGAATGGATCAACACAATTGTAGTTACTCCACAATGCTAACCTAAATGACAGAGTGAAAATAAGCAAGCCTGTGCAGAATAAAAATATTTAAAATAATGTTTGCATTAAGTCAAAGGTAAGGTAAAACTGCAAAATACAAAGCATTATGTTTGTGGCAAAATCGAACACATCACTGAGTACCACTCTTCATATTTTCAAGCATGGCGGTGGCTGCATCATTTATGGGTATGCTTGCTGTCGGCAAGGACTAGGGAGTTTTTAGGATAACAATAATTGGAATAGAGCCAAGCACAGGCAAAATCCTAGAGGAAAACCTGGTTCAGTCTTTTTTCCAACAGACACTGGGAGACAAATTCACTTTTCAGTAGGACAATAACCTAAATCACAAGGCCAAATATACTCTGAAGTTGCTTACCAAGATGCCATTGAATGTTCCTGAGTGGCCTAGTTGCAGTTTTGACTTAAATTGGCTTGAAAATCAATGGCAAAATTTGAAAATGGCTGTTTAGCAATGATCCACAACCAATTTGACAGAGCTTGAAGAATAAAAAAATAACAATGGGCAAATATGATTTAATCCAGGTGTGCAAAGCTCTTAGACACTTACCCAGAAAGACTCATAGCTGTAACCGCTTTCAAAGGTGATTCTAACATGTATTGACTCAGGAGTGTGAAAAACTTAGGTAAATTTATATTTTTGTATTTAATTTCCACCCAAAACTCTTACATGTCTCAAAACATCATCATCATTATGTGGTGTTGTGTGTAGATAGTTGAGATGTTGTTTGTTTTAATTCAGCCTCTAACACAACAACAGTTTGAATAATATGTCAAATGGTATGAACAATTTCTGAAGGCACTGTCAATGGGTTTCCATCGCATTTTCAACGCTGCTGATGATTTTGTCACAAAAGCCTGCGTTGTATAGCGAATGTGCCCTATCAATCAATCAAATGTGTATACAGTTGAAGTCGGAAGTTTACATACACCTTAGCCAAATACATTTAAACACGGTTTTTCAGTTCTGCCCACAAATTTTCGATAGGATTGAGGTCAGGATTTTGAGATGGCTACTCCAACATCTTGACTTTGTTGTCCTTAAGCCATTTTGCCACAACTTTGAAAGTATGCTTGGTCATTGTCGATTTGGAAGACCCATTTTCGACCAAGCTTCAACTTCCTGACTGATGTCTTGAGATGTTGCTTCAATATAGCCAAATCATTTTCCTGCCTCATGATGCCATGTATTTTGTGAAGTGCACCAGTCCCTCCTGCAGCAAAGCACCCCCACATGATGCTGCCACCCCCGTGCTTCACGGTTGGGATGGTGTTCTTCGGCTTGCAAGCCGCCACCCTTTTTCCTCCAAACATAACGATGGTCATTATGGCCAAACAGTTCTATTTTTGTTTTATCGGACCAGAGGACATTTCTCCAAAAAGTATGATCTTTGTCCCCATGTGCAGTTGCAAATCGTAGTCTGGCTATTTTATGGCGATTTTGGATCAGTGGCTTCTTCCTTGCTGAGCAGCCTGTCAGGTTATGTCGATATATGACTCGTTTTACTGTGGATATAGATACTTTTGTACCTGTTTCCTCTAGCATCTTCACAAGATCCTTTGCTGTTGTTCTGGGATTTATTTGCACTTTTCGCACCAAAATACGTTCATCTCTATGACGGCTGCATGGGAGGGGGGGCAGTTCTCTTTTGGCTGTGCTGGGTGGAGATTATAACAGTACATGGCCAAGATGTTCAAACCTTCATAGATGACCAGCAGGGTCAAATAATAATAATCACAGTGGTTGTGGAGGGTGCAACTGGTCAAAACCTCAGGAGTAAATGTCAGTTGGCTTTTCATAGCCAAGCATTCAGAGTTAGAGACAGCAGGTGCGGTCAAGAGAGAGAGTCGAAAACAGCAGGTCCGGGACAAGGTAGCACGTCCAGTGAACAGGTCAGGGTTCATAGCCTCAGGCAGAACAGTTGAAACTGGAGCTGTCATGTACTGTCATGTTGTCTTGTCTCTGTCCTTTCCCTTCACCCTGTCTCCCTCTGCTGGTCGTGTTAGGTTACCTTTTCTCCCCCGCTTTCCCCCAGCTGTCCCTTGTCTCCTCTAACTACCCATTCACCCCGTTCCCCACCTGTTCCCTTTTTCCCTCTGATTAGGTCCCTATATCTCTCTCTGTTTCTGCTCCTGTCCTTGTCGGATTCTTGTTTGTTTGTGTCATTCATGCCTGAACCAGACTGCCGTCATGTTTGCTGTGACCTTGTCCTGTCCTGTCGGAATCTGCCGGTCCATCTGAGCCTACCTATGTTTGGTAATTAAAGAAGCTCTGTTTAAGTTGATTCGCTTTTGGGTCCTCATTCACGCACCGTAACAGAAGAATCCGACCAAGAATGGACCCAGCGACTTCGGATCCTCTCCACTCAGCCGTCGAGATCCAGGGAGCGATGCTAGGCAGACACAAGCAGGAATTGTCTGCTGCTCGACATGCCGTTGAGACCCTGGCCACCCAAGTCTCCAACCTCACAGAACAGGTTCACCATCTCCGCCTCGATCCACCGGCCACTTCCAGGGCTTTCGAATCTCCGGAGCCCAGAATCAATAACCCGCCGTGTTACTCTGGGGAGCCCACTGAATGCCGCTCGTTCCTCACCCAGTGTGATATTGTGTTTTCTCTCCAGCCCAACACTTACTCCAGGAGCACTGCTCGTGTCGCCTACGTCATCTCTCTCCTTATTGGACGGGCTCGTGAGTGGGGCACGGCAATCTGGGAGGCAAGGGCTGAGTGTACTAACCAGTATCAAGACTTTAAGGAGGAGATGATACGGGTTTTTGATCGATCTGTTTTTGGGGAGGAGGCTTCCAGGGCCCTGTCTTCCCTATGTCAAGGCAATCGATCCATAACAGACTACTCTATTGAGTTTCGCACTCTTGCTGTCTCCAGTGGCTGGAACGAGCCGGCCTTGCTCGCTCGTCTTCTGGAGGGTTTCCGCGCAGAGGTAAAGGATGAGATTCTCTCCCGGGAGGTTCCTTCCAGCGTGGATTCCTTGATTGAACTCGCTATTCGCATTGAGCGACGGGTTGATCTTCGTCACCGAGCTCGTGGAAAGGAGCTCGCGCTCTCCGTCGCCTCCCTCTCCGCATCACTACCATCTTCCTCTGCCGGCTCGGGTGCTGAGCCCATGCAGCTGGGAGGTATCCGCATCTCGACTAAGGAGAGGGAACGGAGAATCACCAACCGCCTCTGTCTCTATTGCGGTTCCGCTGGTCATTTTGTCACTTCATGTCCAGTAAAAGGCCAGAGCTCGTCAGTAAGCGGAGGGCTACTGGTGAGCGCTACTACTCCTGTCTCTCCTTCAAGATCCTGCACTACCTTGTCGGTCCATCTACGCTGGACCGGTTCGTCAGCTTCCTGCAGTGCCTTAATAGACTCTGGGGCGGAGGGCTGTTTTATGGACGAGACCTGGGCTCGGGAACATGACATTCCTCTCAGACAGTTAAAGGAGCCCACGGCCTTGTTCGCCCTGGATGGTAGTCCTCTCCCCAGGATTCAGCGTGAGACGCTACCTTTAACCCTCACTGTTTCTGGTAATCATAGTGAAACCATTTCTTTTTTAATTTTTCGTTCACCTTTTACACCTGTTGTTTTGGGCCATCCCTGGCTAGTTTGTCATAATCCTTCCATTAATTGGTCTAGTAATTCTATCCTCTCCTGGAACGTCTCTTGTCATGTGAAATGTTTAATGTCTGCTATCCCTCCTGTTTCCTCTGTCTCTCCTTCACAGGAGGAGCCTGGTGATTTGACAGGGGTGCCGGAGGAATATCACGATCTGCGCACGGTGTTCAGTCGGTCCAGGGCCACCTCTCTTCCTCCACACCGGTCGTATGATTGTAGTATTGATCTCCTTCCGGGAACCACCCCCCCCCGGGGTAGACTATACTCTCTGTCGGCTCCCGAACGTAAGGCTCTCGAAGATTATTTGTCTGTAGCTCTTGACGCCGGTACCATAGTCCCCTCCTCCTCTCCCGCCGGAGCGGGGTTTTTTTTTGTCAAGAAGAAGGACGGGTCTCTGCGCCCCTGCATAGATTATCGAGGGCTGAATGACATAACAGTGAAGAATCGTTATCCGCTTCCTCTTATGTCTTCAGCCTTCGAGATCCTGCAGGGAGCCAGGTTTTTCACTAAGTTGGACCTTCGTAACGCTTACCATCTCGTGCGCATCAGGGAGGGGGACGAGTGGAAGACGGCGTTTAACACTCCGTTAGGGCACTTTGAATACCGGGTTCTTCCTTTCGGCCTCGCTAACGCTCCAGCTGTCTTTCAGGCATTAGTCAATGATGTCCTGAGAGACATGCTGAACATCTTTGTTTTCGTTTACCTTGACGATATCCTGATTTTTTCACCGTCACTCCAGATTCATGTTCAGCACGTTCGACGTGTCCTCCAGCGCCTTTTAGAGAATTGTCTTTTTGTGAAGGCTGAGAAGTGCACTTTTCATGCCTCCTCCGTCACATTTCTCGGTTCTGTTATTTCCGCTGAAGGCATTAAGATGGATCCCGCTAAGGTCCAAGCTGTCATTGATTGGCCCGTCCCTAAGTCACGCGTCGAGCTGCAGCGCTTTCTCGGCTTCGCGAACTTCTATCGTCGTTTCATCCGTAATTTCGGTCAGGTGGCAGCTCCTCTCACAGCCCTTACTTCTGTCAAGACGTGCTTTAAGTGGTCCGTTTCCGCCCAGGGAGCTTTTGATCTCCTCAAGAATCGTTTTACATCCGCTCCTATCCTTGTTACACCTGACGTCTCTAGACAGTTCGTTGTCGAGGTTGACGCGTCAGAGGTGGGAGTGGGAGCCATCCTTTCTCAGCGCTCCCTCTCTGACGACAAGGTCCACCCATGCGCGTATTTTTCTCATCGCCTGTCGCCGTCGGAACGTAACTATGATGTGGGTAACCGCGAACTGCTCGCCATCCGGTTAGCCCTAGGCGAATGGCGACAGTGGTTGGAGGGGGCGACCGTTCCTTTTGTCGTTTGGACTGACCATAGGAACCTTGAGTACATCCGTTCTGCCAAACGACTTAATGCGCGTCAGGCGCGTTGGGCGCTGTTTTTCGCTCGTTTCGAGTTCGTGATTTCTTATCGTCCGGGCTCTAAGAACACCAAGCCTGATGCTTTGTCTCGTCTCTTCAGTTCTTCAGTAGCCTCCACTGACCCCGAGGGGATTCTCCCTGAGGGGCGTGTTGTCGGGTTGACTGTCTGGGGAATTGAGAGGCAGGTAAAGCAAGCACTCACTCAAACTCCGTCGCCGCGCGCTTGTCCTAGGAACCTTCTTTTCGTTCCCGTTCCTACTCGTCTGGCCGTTCTTCAGTGGGCTCACTCTGCCAAGTTAGCCGGCCACCCTGGCGTTCGGGGTACGCTTGCTTCCATTCGCCAGCGTTTCTGGTGGCCCACCCGGGAGCATGACACGCGTCGTTTCGTGGCTGCTTGTTCGGTCTGCGCGCAGACTAAGTCCGGTAACTCTCCTCCTGCCGGCCGTCTCAGGCCGCTTCCTATTCCCTCTCGACCGTGGTCTCACATCGCCTTAGATTTTGTCACCGGACTGCCTTCGTCAGCGGGGAAGACTGTTATTCTTACGGTTGTCGATAGGTTCTCTAAGGCGGCTCATTTCATTCCCCTTGCTAAGCTTCCTTCTGCTAAAGAGACGGCACAAATCATCATCGAGAATGTTTTCAGAATTCATGGCCTTCCGTCAGACGTCGTTTCGGACAGAGGTCCGCAATTCACGTCTCAATTTTGGAGGGAGTTTTGCCGTTTGATTGGGGCTTCCGTCAGTCTCTCTTCCGGCTTTCACCCCCAGTCTAACGGTCAAGCAGAACGGGCCAATCAGACTATTGGTCGCATCTTACGCAGTCTTTCTTTTCGCAACCCTGCGTCTTGGTCAGAACAGCTCCCCTGGGCAGAATACGCCCACAACTCGCTTCCTTCGTCTGCGACCGGGCTATCTCCTTTTCAGAGTAGCCTCGGGTACCAGCCTCCGTTGTTCTCATCTCAGTTCGCCGAGTCCAGCGTCCCCTCCGCTCAGGCTTTTGTCCTACGTTGCGAGCGCACCTGGAAGAGGGTCAGGTCTGCACTTTGCCGTTATAGGGCGCAGACTGTGAGAGCTGCTAATAAGCGTAGAACGAAGAGCCCTAGATATTGTCGCGGTCAGAGAGTTTGGCTCTCCACTCAGAACCTTCCCCTTAAGACGGCTTCTCGCAAGTTGACCCCGCGGTTCATTGGTCCATTCCGTATCTCTCAGGTCATTAATCCTGTCGCAGTGCGACTTCTTCTTCCGCGATATCTTCGTCGCGTCCACCCGGTCTTCCATGTCTCCTGTGTTAAGCCCGTTCTTCGCGCCCCCGCTCGTCTTCCCCCCCCCCCCCCCCCATCCTTGTCGAGGGCGCACCTATCTACAGGGTCCGTAAAATCTTGGACATGCGTCCTCGGGGCCGTGGTCATCAGTACCTAGTTGACTGGGAGGGGTACGGTCCTGAGGAGAGGAGTTGGGTTCCCTCTCGGGACGTGCTGGACCGTGCGCTGATTGATGATTTCCTCCGTTGCCGCCAGGTTTCCTCCTCGAGTGCGCCAGGAGGCGCTCGGTGAGTGGGGGGGTACTGTCATGTACTGTCATGTTGTCTTGTCTCTGTCCTTTCCCTTCACCCTGTCTCCCTCTGCTGGTCGTGTTAGGTTACCTTTTCTCCCCCGCTTTCCCCCAGCTGTCCCTTGTCTCCTCTAACTACCCATTCACCCCGTTCCCCACCTGTTCCCTTTTTCCCTCTGATTAGGTCCCTATATCTCTCTCTGTTTCTGCTCCTGTCCTTGTCGGATTCTTGTTTGTTTGTGTCATTCATGCCTGAACCAGACTGCCGTCATGTTTGCTGTGACCTTGTCCTGTCCTGTCGGAATCTGCCGGTCCATCTGAGCCTACCTATGTTTGGTAATTAAAGAAGCTCTGTTTAAGTTGATTCGCTTTTGGGTCCTCATTCACGCACCGTAACAGAAGAATCCGACCAAGAATGGACCCAGCGACTTCGGATCCTCTCCACTCAGCCGTCGAGATCCAGGGAGCGATGCTAGGCAGACACAAGCAGGAATTGTCTGCTGCTCGACATGCCGTTGAGACCCTGGCCACCCAAGTCTCCAACCTCACAGAACAGGTTCACCATCTCCGCCTCGATCCACCGGCCACTTCCAGGGCTTTCGAATCTCCGGAGCCCAGAATCAATAACCCGCCGTGTTACTCTGGGGAGCCCACTGAATGCCGCTCGTTCCTCACCCAGTGTGATATTGTGTTTTCTCTCCAGCCCAACACTTACTCCAGGAGCACTGCTCGTGTCGCCTACGTCATCTCTCTCCTTATTGGACGGGCTCGTGAGTGGGGCACGGCAATCTGGGAGGCAAGGGCTGAGTGTACTAACCAGTATCAAGACTTTAAGGAGGAGATGATACGGGTTTTTGATCGATCTGTTTTTGGGGAGGAGGCTTCCAGGGCCCTGTCTTCCCTATGTCAAGGCAATCGATCCATAACAGACTACTCTATTGAGTTTCGCACTCTTGCTGTCTCCAGTGGCTGGAACGAGCCGGCCTTGCTCGCTCGTCTTCTGGAGGGTTTCCGCGCAGAGGTAAAGGATGAGATTCTCTCCCGGGAGGTTCCTTCCAGCGTGGATTCCTTGATTGAACTCGCTATTCGCATTGAGCGACGGGTTGATCTTCGTCACCGAGCTCGTGGAAAGGAGCTCGCGCTCTCCGTCGCCTCCCTCTCCGCATCACTACCATCTTCCTCTGCCGGCTCGGGTGCTGAGCCCATGCAGCTGGGAGGTATCCGCATCTCGACTAAGGAGAGGGAACGGAGAATCACCAACCGCCTCTGTCTCTATTGCGGTTCCGCTGGTCATTTTGTCACTTCATGTCCAGTAAAAGGCCAGAGCTCGTCAGTAAGCGGAGGGCTACTGGTGAGCGCTACTACTCCTGTCTCTCCTTCAAGATCCTGCACTACCTTGTCGGTCCATCTACGCTGGACCGGTTCGTCAGCTTCCTGCAGTGCCTTAATAGACTCTGGGGCGGAGGGCTGTTTTATGGACGAGACCTGGGCTCGGGAACATGACATTCCTCTCAGACAGTTAAAGGAGCCCACGGCCTTGTTCGCCCTGGATGGTAGTCCTCTCCCCAGGATTCAGCGTGAGACGCTACCTTTAACCCTCACTGTTTCTGGTAATCATAGTGAAACCATTTCTTTTTTAATTTTTCGTTCACCTTTTACACCTGTTGTTTTGGGCCATCCCTGGCTAGTTTGTCATAATCCTTCCATTAATTGGTCTAGTAATTCTATCCTCTCCTGGAACGTCTCTTGTCATGTGAAATGTTTAATGTCTGCTATCCCTCCTGTTTCCTCTGTCTCTCCTTCACAGGAGGAGCCTGGTGATTTGACAGGGGTGCCGGAGGAATATCACGATCTGCGCACGGTGTTCAGTCGGTCCAGGGCCACCTCTCTTCCTCCACACCGGTCGTATGATTGTAGTATTGATCTCCTTCCGGGAACCACCCCCCCCCGGGGTAGACTATACTCTCTGTCGGCTCCCGAACGTAAGGCTCTCGAAGATTATTTGTCTGTAGCTCTTGACGCCGGTACCATAGTCCCCTCCTCCTCTCCCGCCGGAGCGGGGTTTTTTTTTGTCAAGAAGAAGGACGGGTCTCTGCGCCCCTGCATAGATTATCGAGGGCTGAATGACATAACAGTGAAGAATCGTTATCCGCTTCCTCTTATGTCTTCAGCCTTCGAGATCCTGCAGGGAGCCAGGTTTTTCACTAAGTTGGACCTTCGTAACGCTTACCATCTCGTGCGCATCAGGGAGGGGGACGAGTGGAAGACGGCGTTTAACACTCCGTTAGGGCACTTTGAATACCGGGTTCTTCCTTTCGGCCTCGCTAACGCTCCAGCTGTCTTTCAGGCATTAGTCAATGATGTCCTGAGAGACATGCTGAACATCTTTGTTTTCGTTTACCTTGACGATATCCTGATTTTTTCACCGTCACTCCAGATTCATGTTCAGCACGTTCGACGTGTCCTCCAGCGCCTTTTAGAGAATTGTCTTTTTGTGAAGGCTGAGAAGTGCACTTTTCATGCCTCCTCCGTCACATTTCTCGGTTCTGTTATTTCCGCTGAAGGCATTAAGATGGATCCCGCTAAGGTCCAAGCTGTCATTGATTGGCCCGTCCCTAAGTCACGCGTCGAGCTGCAGCGCTTTCTCGGCTTCGCGAACTTCTATCGTCGTTTCATCCGTAATTTCGGTCAGGTGGCAGCTCCTCTCACAGCCCTTACTTCTGTCAAGACGTGCTTTAAGTGGTCCGTTTCCGCCCAGGGAGCTTTTGATCTCCTCAAGAATCGTTTTACATCCGCTCCTATCCTTGTTACACCTGACGTCTCTAGACAGTTCGTTGTCGAGGTTGACGCGTCAGAGGTGGGAGTGGGAGCCATCCTTTCTCAGCGCTCCCTCTCTGACGACAAGGTCCACCCATGCGCGTATTTTTCTCATCGCCTGTCGCCGTCGGAACGTAACTATGATGTGGGTAACCGCGAACTGCTCGCCATCCGGTTAGCCCTAGGCGAATGGCGACAGTGGTTGGAGGGGGCGACCGTTCCTTTTGTCGTTTGGACTGACCATAGGAACCTTGAGTACATCCGTTCTGCCAAACGACTTAATGCGCGTCAGGCGCGTTGGGCGCTGTTTTTCGCTCGTTTCGAGTTCGTGATTTCTTATCGTCCGGGCTCTAAGAACACCAAGCCTGATGCTTTGTCTCGTCTCTTCAGTTCTTCAGTAGCCTCCACTGACCCCGAGGGGATTCTCCCTGAGGGGCGTGTTGTCGGGTTGACTGTCTGGGGAATTGAGAGGCAGGTAAAGCAAGCACTCACTCAAACTCCGTCGCCGCGCGCTTGTCCTAGGAACCTTCTTTTCGTTCCCGTTCCTACTCGTCTGGCCGTTCTTCAGTGGGCTCACTCTGCCAAGTTAGCCGGCCACCCTGGCGTTCGGGGTACGCTTGCTTCCATTCGCCAGCGTTTCTGGTGGCCCACCCGGGAGCATGACACGCGTCGTTTCGTGGCTGCTTGTTCGGTCTGCGCGCAGACTAAGTCCGGTAACTCTCCTCCTGCCGGCCGTCTCAGGCCGCTTCCTATTCCCTCTCGACCGTGGTCTCACATCGCCTTAGATTTTGTCACCGGACTGCCTTCGTCAGCGGGGAAGACTGTTATTCTTACGGTTGTCGATAGGTTCTCTAAGGCGGCTCATTTCATTCCCCTTGCTAAGCTTCCTTCTGCTAAAGAGACGGCACAAATCATCATCGAGAATGTTTTCAGAATTCATGGCCTTCCGTCAGACGTCGTTTCGGACAGAGGTCCGCAATTCACGTCTCAATTTTGGAGGGAGTTTTGCCGTTTGATTGGGGCTTCCGTCAGTCTCTCTTCCGGCTTTCACCCCCAGTCTAACGGTCAAGCAGAACGGGCCAATCAGACTATTGGTCGCATCTTACGCAGTCTTTCTTTTCGCAACCCTGCGTCTTGGTCAGAACAGCTCCCCTGGGCAGAATACGCCCACAACTCGCTTCCTTCGTCTGCGACCGGGCTATCTCCTTTTCAGAGTAGCCTCGGGTACCAGCCTCCGTTGTTCTCATCTCAGTTCGCCGAGTCCAGCGTCCCCTCCGCTCAGGCTTTTGTCCTACGTTGCGAGCGCACCTGGAAGAGGGTCAGGTCTGCACTTTGCCGTTATAGGGCGCAGACTGTGAGAGCTGCTAATAAGCGTAGAACGAAGAGCCCTAGATATTGTCGCGGTCAGAGAGTTTGGCTCTCCACTCAGAACCTTCCCCTTAAGACGGCTTCTCGCAAGTTGACCCCGCGGTTCATTGGTCCATTCCGTATCTCTCAGGTCATTAATCCTGTCGCAGTGCGACTTCTTCTTCCGCGATATCTTCGTCGCGTCCACCCGGTCTTCCATGTCTCCTGTGTTAAGCCCGTTCTTCGCGCCCCCGCTCGTCTTCCCCCCCCCCCCCCCCATCCTTGTCGAGGGCGCACCTATCTACAGGGTCCGTAAAATCTTGGACATGCGTCCTCGGGGCCGTGGTCATCAGTACCTAGTTGACTGGGAGGGGTACGGTCCTGAGGAGAGGAGTTGGGTTCCCTCTCGGGACGTGCTGGACCGTGCGCTGATTGATGATTTCCTCCGTTGCCGCCAGGTTTCCTCCTCGAGTGCGCCAGGAGGCGCTCGGTGAGTGGGGGGGTACTGTCATGTACTGTCATGTTGTCTTGTCTCTGTCCTTTCCCTTCACCCTGTCTCCCTCTGCTGGTCGTGTTAGGTTACCTTTTCTCCCCCGCTTTCCCCCAGCTGTCCCTTGTCTCCTCTAACTACCCATTCACCCCGTTCCCCACCTGTTCCCTTTTTCCCTCTGATTAGGTCCCTATATCTCTCTCTGTTTCTGCTCCTGTCCTTGTCGGATTCTTGTTTGTTTGTGTCATTCATGCCTGAACCAGACTGCCGTCATGTTTGCTGTGACCTTGTCCTGTCCTGTCGGAATCTGCCGGTCCATCTGAGCCTACCTATGTTTGGTAATTAAAGAAGCTCTGTTTAAGTTGATTCGCTTTTGGGTCCTCATTCACGCACCGTAACAGGAGCAGCAGCACGACCAGGTGGACTGGGGTCAGCAAGGAGTCATCAGGCCAGGTAGTCCTGAGGCATGGTCCCAGGGCTCAGGTCCTCCGGGAGGAGAGGGAGAGAGAATTAGAGGGAGCATACTTAAATTCACATAGGACACCAGATAAGACAGGAGAATTACACCAGATATAACAGACTGACCCGTGTCACGACTTCCGTCGAAGTTGGTCCCTCTCCTTGTTCGGGCGGCGTTCGGCGGTCGAAGTCACCGACCTTCTAGCCTTCGCTGATCCTCTTTTCATTTTCCTTTGGTTTTGTCTTGTCTTCCATCACACCTGGTTCCAATCCCATCAATTACATGTTGTGTATTTAACCCTCTGTTCCCCCTCATGTCCTTGTGGGTGATTGTTTGTTGTAAGTGCTTGTGCACGTCTGTCCTGGTGTGTGTCGGGTTATGTACCCATTTATGTTATTATTCTGTTTTCCGGTGGGTTTTGTAAATAAACTGCGCCGTTGGAAACACAGTTATTTCTCTCCTGCGGCTGACTTCTCTGCCGCCATTTTGCACCCATTACACCCCGACACATAAACTATTGCAGCATAAATACTGGAGGCTGAAACAGGAGGAATCGGGAGACACTGTGGCCCCGTCAGATGATGCCCCTGGACAGGGCTAACCAGGCAGGAAATAACCCCACCCACTTTCCCAAAGCACAGCCCCCACACCACTAGAGGGATATCTTCAACCACCAACTTACTACCCTGAGAAATGGCTGAGTATAGCCCACAAAGATCTCCCCCACGGCACAAACCTGAGAGGGGGCGCCAACCCGGACAGGAAGATCACGTCAGTGACTCAACCCACTCAAGTGACGCACCCCTCCTAGGGGCGGCAAGGAAGAGCACCAGTAAGCCAGTGATTCAGGCCCCGTAATAGGGTTAGAGGCAGAGAATCTCAGTGAGAGAAGGGAACCGGCCAGGCAGAGACAGCAAGTACAGCAAGGGCGGTTTGCAGCCAAGCATCGATCATCATGTCAACAGAATAAGACAGAGCATCAAGCTCATCTCCTTGCACTTTCACCACTCTGTGAAGTTCATCATAACTTATTTCATCTGTAGCCTAACACACTGCATGGTTTCCAGACAAGTCATAGTGGGAGGACCACACACCACATGATTCCAGATGTACTTTGATAGGATGGTTATTATAGAAATATTTGCACATGAAGCCATTTCCACTGCCATTTCTTGCATAATTGTTTTTACAGACACAACATGTTTTGAACATTTATAAAATTGTACCGGAATTTCCTGTTTCCATCAGCCCGGTCTTGACTTTTTTTCATGTCTCAGGTAATTCCTCCGCATGAAATGGTTGGGTGGAAACCTGGTTATTGAGGTCTGAAAACATCTGACAAACTTTGATTTCGGAGTGTAATGTCTCTTTAAGTAATGTCTTTTTTAACGGCAAGTGCATGTTAATTTGGAGAGCATTTACATGGTGTTGGAAAGGGTCAGTTGGATGTACCAGGCTTTTGGAAAATGGATGCTTGTTGTTATGACTGCAATATAACCACACAGACATACTCCTTTGAATATGTGTAATTTGTGTCACCCTAAATATAAAGGTGCCAACAGTTTCCAACAGAATTTATTCCAAAGTGAAATCTATTTCAAGGATACATTTTATGGATAAAGTGTTTAATCATTCAATAAAATACTTAATTAGAAATCAAATGCCTGCTAGCCCCTAGAACGAGCTAATCAGTTTCAATAATTGACACATTTCACGGGGTAATAGGGGGGAGGGGGGGTATCAGAGATGTAGGTGTTTTGTCTGAATGGGCACAAAATCTAAATGCATTATCGCTTCAGGAGACGATATGGATTTGTGCCCTCTAGCCCAATACCCTTTTAAGACCCAACTAGGTTGTGTGAATGGGACAATGAGGATCGTTTAGTTATTTTTTACATGGCGCACAATATATGAAAATATATGTATTCAATCAAATGTATGCATATGAAGACCATTAAAGGGAAATAAAAGATTTAAAGGGAAAAAGGCATTGCCATTGAGTTGCCAGGTTGATTGACTTCCCCCACACAGCTTTAGTATGTCAAGATGAGAGTTAAAAGGAGCTTAGAATCCATGATGTTTATTGGTTCTCTTAGATCTGCTGTATGTGGGCATCAGAGAGACTGATCTGCTGTATGTGGGAATCAGAGAGACTGATCTGCTGTATGTGGGAATCAGAGAGACTGATCTGCTCTATGTGGGAATCAGAGAGACTGATCTGCTATATGTGGGCATCAGAGAGACTGATCTGTCTGTGGGATTCAACGAGACGGATCTGCTGTCTGTGGGATTCAATGAGACTGATCTGCTGTTTGTGGACATCAACGAGACTGATCTGCTGTCTGTGGACATCAGAGAGACTGATCGTCGGCTGTGAGCATCAACGAGACTGATCTGCTGTCTGTGGACATCAGAGAGACTGATCGTCGGGTGTGAGCATCAACGAGACTGATCTGCTGTCTGTGGGCATCAGAGAGACTGATCGTGGACTGTGAGCATCAAAGAGACTGTATTGCTGTCTGTGGGCATCAAAGAGACTGTCGGCTGTGGGCATCAAAGAGATTAATCATGGCCTGTGGACATCAAAGAGACTAATCATGGGCTGTGAGCATCAAAGAGATTAATCATGGCCTGTGGACATCAAAGAGACTAATCATGGGCTGTGGACATCAAAGAGATTAATCATGGCCTGTGGACATCAAAGAGACTAATCATGGGCTGTGGACATCAAAGAGATTAATCATGGCCTGTGGACATCAAAGAGACTAATCATGGGCTGTGAGCATCAAAGATACTAATTGTGGGCTGTGAGCATGTCACTGCAACTCGCAAAACTGACTGGGTTGAGTGTTTTTTCAACCCAAGGGACACACAAGACTAGACAGAATCACATCTCAAAGTGCAGGTTACAACAAGTACAGGTTGTTGTTGTTGCTTCCAGGATATGAACCACAAGAGAGAGGAAACATAGTGTATATACGCTTAGGAAAACATAGGTAATGGGCTGAACACTGGGTATGAATACCCTCTTCATAATGCAATAGTTACTTTTATAATGCCTTGTGAGGTCACAACCCTCACAAACACAAACTTTACATGGGGTCACATGCGAGCCCCTTAAACTCACCCGCCAGTGGCTGAGGCGCTTTTACATATCTCAAACGATATGCTTCAAAGTGTGTGCCATCAAACTGAAGGCCTGCTCATGTGAAAGGGAAATGAATGGACAAATTTGTTTTGCATGGCCCATTGGTCAAATCGCCACCCACCGGGGCACTGGGCCGTGCAAATCAAACTTGCCCAATCACTCCATAGTAAATCACAGGAACACGCAACACTACAAATACAGTGTGACACTGATTATGTCGGGTGAGCTTTTCCCCTTAGTATGTCTCCTTAGTGCTTAAGATACCACAGTCTTAAAGGTCCACTCCTAAATTCTGAAAAACAACAAAACAGCAGCAAATGTAACCACTCTAAAATTTGTAGATGGGTCTATGGATGCAAGGACTGAGAAATGGGCTCAAATTATCACAGTGGGCCTTTAAAGGGCCAATCAACAGTTGAAACACTGACAACCCTGTGGGTTAACTGCCTTGCTCAGGGACAGAACGACAGCTTGGGGATTTGATTCAGCAACCTTTCGGTTACTGTCCCAACACTCCTTCCCACCAGGCTACCTGCCACCCCTAGGCTATACAGTGTTTGTTTACATTTATTTGTTCATAAATATTTGTTTTAAAAAAACATTATATTTTGGGCTCTGATGGGGTACGATATTTGAACTAAGCTCATGGGGCATTTATATTCTTCAAGAATCAATGGGTTCATATCAATAAGTCCAAAAATGGATGTAGCAACTGAAGATTTCCCCTTTAAGGAGGCACCAAGGCTTGAGAGGATGGCTAGAATGGAGGATAGTGTGCTTTGTTTTTTAAACGAGTGTAGGCTCATCTATGTGGCTATAATGTTTCACAGACTTTATCCTGTTCTATTTCTTCTGCGTCTGCTGCTTTGAGATAGCGGAGCTCCTTTTGATTTCTTGACTGAAAATCCGAGCTAGCTTTGTAACATCGATCTTGCAGAAATATAGATAAAAACAGAGCAATAAGATGGTATCTTATAAATAAATAATGCTATTTGGGGCTGGCTATTTCCTCCTTTCCCACAAATGGGTTCCTGCTGACCTCATCAGTGCATAGTTTCTACTGTACAGTTTCTACTGTATCTACTGTACAGTTTCTACTGTATCTACTGTACAGTTTCTACTGTATCTACTGTACAGTTTCTACTGTATCTACTGTACATATCAGATACTGGCGTATCATAATAGAAACCTGTGACACAACAACACATCACTTTTCCATTTGAATGGCATTCTGATATGTTGTGGCCGAAATAAAACATTTTTCCAATAATATATAATAGAATATGTCATTTAGCAGATGTTTTTACCTAAAGCGACTTACGGTCATACATATTTTCTGTATGGGTGGTCCCTGGAATCGAACCCACTATCCCAGCTTTACAAGTGCCGTGCTCTACCAACTGATCTATAGAGAATCACCAATAAAACAACAAATATTTTGTTGTACAACATTGGTAAACTCAGGACATCGTTTTTAGAGCTTGACAAGTTGACACTTCAGTGGGCCTTTAAACATGACTTAACATGGACTGAAATGAGATGCAAGCAAATTTGACTTGATTTGATGTAACTAATGCTAGCTCAGCTTACCATGTTCCCTTACCGCTTCCAAAGAACACTGTACAGTACATTTGGGAGGTATTGTATGCATAATGAAATATTTCAGTCTTGTTTTCCTATTAAAGTCATTGAGGTAACAGGGGAGTGTTTGTGTTCAGAGTCCAATCCCCCAAATTACAAAGTTACACTTTCTTAATTATACCAATGCACATGATGAGTCTGACTCTAATGTACTGTAAAAGTTTTTCTACAGTAATACACTCCCAAGAGTGATGTCCCTGGGCCCCCTGGCTCTCCCTGCCCCACTTCCTCTACTTCCTGTCGCCTGCCCAAATTGTATTAATAAAAGGCCCCGGTCAACCCCTATCGCCCCCAGTCAGGAGTCAAGCCTGGTTACCAACTGTACCGATGATCCGTGCAGCCACAGCCCATGACATGTCCGGGATCATGCCTGTGTCTTGCTGACTGTGGGGGGAAATGGCATTGGGCCCCCCCCCCCCATCCACATTGCCTGGAGCCTAGGGCCTGGGGCCTGAAGAATGGAGCTTGGTGTTTGAAGTGTTCACATTGCTTCTCACAGAAGCTTGGTCAAGTTGCTTGTTGATCATTGCTAGACACCTATTTTTAAGTCTTTCCATAGATTTTCATGACAATTTAAGTCAAAATCGTAACAAGGCCACTCAGAAACATTCAATGGCATCTTGGTATGCAACTCCAGTTTATATTTGGACTTAATTTTGGGGTTATTGTCCTGCCGAAAGGTGAATTTGTCTTTGTTTTGCAAAGCAGGCTGAACTAGGTTTTCCTCTAGGATTTTGCTTGTGCATAGCTCTATTCTGTTTATTCTGACCCCCCCCCAAAAAACGTAATCCTTGCCGATGACAAGCATACCCATAACATGATGCAGCCACCACTATGCTTGGAAATATGAAGAGTGGTACTCAGTGATGTGTTGTGTTGGATTTGCCCCAAACATAATGCTTTGTATTCAGGACAAAAAGTTAATTTCTTTGCCAAATTTGTTGCAGTATTACTTTAGTGCCTAATTGCAAACAGGATGCATGTTTTGGAATATGTTTTATTCTGTACAGGCTTCCTTCTTTTCACTCTGTCATTTAGGTTAGTATTGTGGAGTAACTACAATGTTGTTGATCCATCCTCAGTTTTTTCCTATTACAGCCATTAAACTCTGTAACTGTTTTAGAATCACCATTGGCCTCATGGTGAAATCCCTGAGTGGTTTCCTTCCTCTCTGGCAACTGAGTTAGGAAGGACGCCTGTATCTTCGTAGTGATTGGGTGTATTGATACACAATCCAAAGCGGCTGTTCACTGGACATCCTACCTTGTCCCAGACCTGCTGTTTTGGACTCTCTCTCTACCACACCTGCTGTCTCTAACTCTGAATGATCGGCTATGAAAAGCCAACTGACATTTACTCCTGAGGTGCTGATCTGTTGCACCTTCTACAACCACTGTGATTATTAATATATGACCCTGCTGGTCATCTATGAACGTTTGAACATCTTGGCCATGTTCTGTTAAAATCTCCACCTGGCACAGCCAGAAGAGGACTGGCCACCACTCAGAGCCTGGTTCCTCTCTAGGTTTCTTCCAAGGTTCCTGCCTTTCTAGGGAGTTTTTCCTAGCCACCATGCTTCTACACCTGCATTGCTTGCTGTTTAGGGTTTTAGGCTGGGTTTCTGTATAGCACTTTGTGACATCGGCTGATCTAAAAAGGCCTTTATAAATACATTTGATTGATTGATTGATTAATAACTTCACCATGCTCAAAGGGATATTTGGTGTCCTGATATAGGTGCCATTCTTTGCAAGGCATTGGAAAACCTCTGGTCTTTGTGGTTGAATCGACTTCCGGCGCCGACAGAGATGGCCGCCTCACTTCGCGTTCCTAGGAAACTATGCAGTTTTTTGTTTTTTTACGTGTTATTTCTTACATTAGTACCCCAGGTCATCTAAGGTTTCATTACATACAGTCGAGAAGAACTACTGAATATAAGATCAGCGTCAACTCACCATCAGTACGACCAAGAATATGTTTTTCGCGACGCGGATCCTGTGTTCTGCCTTACAAACAGGACAACGGAGTGGACCCTATGCAGCGACCCAAAAAAACGACTCCGAAAGAGAGGGAAACGAGGCGGTCTTCTGGTCAGACTCCGGAGACGGGCACATCGTGCACCACTCCCTAGCATTCTTCTTGCCAATGTCCAGTCTCTTGACAACAAGGTTGATGAAATCCGAGCAAGGGTAGCATTCCAGAGGGACATCAGAGACTGTAACGTCCTTTGCTTCACTGAAACATGGCTCACTGGAGAGACTCTATCCGAAGCGGTGCAGCCAACGGGTTTCTCCACGCATCGCGCTGACAGAAACAAACATCTTTCTGGTAAGAAGAGGGGCGGGGGCGTATGCCTCATGGCCAACGTGACATGGTGTGATGAAAGAAACATACAGGAACTCAAATCCTTCTGTTCACCTGATTTAGAATTCCTCACAATCAAATGTAGACCGCATTATCTACCAAGAGAATTCTCTTCGATTATAATCACAGCCGTATATATCCCCCCCCAAGCAGACACATCGATGGCTCTGAACGAACTTTATTTAACTCTCTGCAAACTGGAAACGATTTATCCGGAGGCTGCATTCATTGTAGCTGGGGATTTTAACAAGGCTAATCTGAAAACAAGACTCCCTAAATTTTATCAGCATATCGATTGCGCAACCAGGGGTGGAAAGACCTTGGATCATTGTTACTCTAACTTCCGCGACGCATATAAGGCCCTGCCCCGCCCCCCTTTCGGAAAAGCTGACCACGACTCCATTTTGTTGATCCCTGCCTACAGACAGAAACTAAAACAAGAGGCTCCCACGCTGAGGTCTGTCCAAGCTGGTCCGACCAAGCTGACTCCACACTCCAAGACTGCTTCCATCACGTGGACTGGGAGATGTTTCGTATTGCGTCAGATAACATTGACGAATACGCTGATTCGGTGTGCGAGTTCATTAGAACGTGCGTTGAAGATGTCGTTCCCATAGCAACGATTAAAACATTCCCTAACCAGAAACCGTGGATTGATGGCAGCATTCGTGTGAAACTGAAAGCGCGAACCACTGCTTTTAATCAGGGCAAGGTGTCTGGTAACATGACCGAATAGAAACAGTGCAGCTATTCCCTCCGCAAGGCTATCAAACAAGCTAAGCGCCAGTACAGAGACAAAGTAGAATCTCAATTCAACGGCTCAGACACAAGAGGCATGTGGCAGGGTCTACAGTCAATCACGGACTACAGGAAGAAATCCAGCCCAGTCACGGACCAGGATGTCTTGCTCCCAGGCAGACTAAATTACTTTTTTGCCCGCTTTGAGGACAATACAGTGCCACTGACACGGCCTGCTACGAAAACATGCGGTCTCTCCTTCACTGCAGCCGAGGTGAGTAAGACATTTAAATGTGTTAACCCTCGCAAGGCTGCAGGCCCAGACGGCATCCCCAGCCGCGCCCTCAGAGCATGCGCAGACCAGCTGGCCGGTGTGTTTACAGACATATTCAATCAATCCCTATACCAGTCTGCTGTTCCCACATGCTTCAAGAGGGCCACCATTGTTCCTGTTCCCAAGAAAGCTAAGGTAACTGAGCTAAACGACTACCGCCCCGTAGCACTCACATCCGTCATCATGAAGTGCTTTGAGAGACTAGTCAAGGACCATATCACCTCCACCCTACCTGACACCCTAGACCCACTCCAATTTGCTTACCGCCCAAATAGGTCCACAGACGATGCAATCTCAACCACACTGCACACTGCCCTAACCCATCTGGACAAGAGGAATACCTATGTGAGAATGCTGTTCATCGACTACAGCTCGGCATTCAACACCATAGTACCCTCCAAGCTCGTCATCAAGCTCGAGACCCTGGGTCTCGACCCCGCCCTGTGCAACTGGGTACTGGACTTCCTGACGGGCCGCCCCCAGGTGGTGAGGGTAGGCAACAACATCTCCTCCCCGCTGATCCTCAACACTGGGGCCCCACAAGGGTGCGTTCTGAGCCCTCTCCTGTACTCCCTGTTCACCCACGACTGCATGGCCACGCACGCCTCCAACTCAATCATCAAGTTTGCGGACGACACAACAGTGGTAGGCTTGATTACCAACAACGACGAGACGGCCTACAGGGAGGAGGTGAGGGCCCTCGGAGTGTGGTGTCAGGAAAATAACCTCACACTCAACGTCAACAAAACTAAGGAGATGATTGTGGACTTCAGGAAACAGCAGAGGGAACACCCCCCTATCCACATCGATGGAACAGTAGTGGAGAGGGTAGCAAGTTTTAAGTTCCTCGGCATACACATCACAGACAAACTGAATTGGTCCACTCACACAGACAGCATCGTGAAGAAGGTGCAGCAGCGCCTCTTCAACCTCAGGAGGCTGAATAAATTCGGCTTGTCACCCAAAGCACTCACAAACTTCTACAGATGCACAATCGAGAGCATCCTGGCGGGCTGTATCACCGCCTGGTATGGCAACTGCACCGCCCTCAACCGTAAGGCTCTCCAGAGGGTAGTGAGGTCTGCACAACGCATCACCGGGGGCAAACTACCTGCCCTCCAGGACACCTACACCACCCGATGTCACAGGAAGGCCATAAAGATCATCAAGGACATCAACCACCCGAGCCACTGCCTGTTCACCCCGCTATCATCCAGAAGGCGAGGTCAGTACAGGTGCATCAAAGCTGGGACCGAGAGACTGAAAAACAGCTTCTATCTCAAGGCCATCAGACTGTTAAACAGCCACCACTAACACTGAGTGGCTGCTGCCAACACACTGACACTGACTCAACTCCAGCCACTTTAATAATGGGAATTGATGGGAAATGATGTAAATATATCACTAGCCACTTTAAACAATGCTACCTTATATAATGTTACTTACCCTACATTATTCATCTCATATGCATACGTATATACTGTACTCTATATCATCGACTGTATCCTTATGTAATACATGTATCACTAGCCACTTTAAACTATGCCACTTTGTTTACATACTCATCTCATTTGTACATACTGTACTCGATACCATCTACTGTATCTTGCCTATGCTGCTCTGTACCATCACTCATTCATATATCCTTATGTACATATTCTTTATCCCCTTACACTGTGTACAAGACAGTAGTTTTGGAATTGTTAGTTAGATTACTTGTTATTACTGCATTGTCGGAACTAGAAGCATAAGCATTTCGCTACACTCGCATTCACATCTGCTAACCATGTGTATGTGACAAATAAAATTTGATTTGATTTGATTTGAATCAGTGCTTGAAATTCACCACTCGACTGAGACGGTGACGGTGAGAGAGACGGTGTAATCGTAAACAAATTATGTTAACCACTATTTTTGCACACAGAGTGAGTCCATGCGACTTGTTTTACTTTATACTTGCTATAACAAAGGGGTTGAATAATTATTGACTCAAGATATTTCAGCGGTAAATGTATTATTAAAATCAAAACTCTAAAAACAAAATTCCATTTGACATTGTGGGGTATTGTGTGTAGATCAATGACACAAAGTCTAAATGTAATCATTTTTAAATTCAGTATCACAACAAAATGTGGAAAAAGTCAAGGGGTGTGAATGCTTTCATAAGGCACTGTAAGTTCATGAAACCCAATATTGCAAGCTCTGATATTGCTAAAATGTTGATTACAGGTAGTCAGTTGTCTGCCCTAAATACACAAACAAACAATTAGTCTTGGAAATATAGACCTATAAACACAGAGATACAATAGGCAGAAATATCAACTATTAATATTTAAGATGCATGTAAGCATTACATTTTGGTAGCTGAATAATAGACAACTTTAACTCAAATCAAATCAAATTGTATTCATCACATACAGCCCCTACTCTGCAATTTAGTAAGGGGGCCACGACAGATTATCTTTGTGACAACCCTAGATTTAGCCTCAAATCCAAAATGGTGTCCAAAATCTAAATGGCTTCCATAATACAATTTGATGGTAATCACGTGTAAATATGAATTTTGTAGATGACAGGCTTTTTTTTTCCAGAATTGTGTACAACACTAATGTCCATAAAGAATGTTTAGGCATAAATCTATTTTATTCTGAATCCAATATGGCCAACATAATTACACTCAAATGCCTGCATATAAATTGCCCATGTGTTATTCTGTCTTTAAAATGGTTTCATAAGACTCTTTCATGACACAAGCACATAGTAGGGTAACTACTATGACCAGGTTGTACAGCTAACAGTAGTTGTTGTAGCTCTGGAGCCTGACCAGGTTGTACAGCTAACAGTAGGGGTTGTAGTTCTGGAGCCTGACCAGGTTGTACAGCTAACAATAGGGGTTGTAGTTCTGGAGCCTGACCAGGTTGTACAGCTAACAGTAGGGGTTGTAGTTCTGGAGCCTGACCAGGTTGTACAGCTAACAGTAGGGGTTGTAGTTCTGGAGCCTGACCAGGTTGTAGTGCTAACAGTAGGGGTTGTAGTTCTGGAGCCTGACCAGGTTGTACAGCTAACAGTAGGGGTTGTAGTTCTGGAGCTTGACCAGGTTACACAGCTAACAGTAGGGGTTGTAGTTCTGGAGCCTGACCAGGTTGTACAGCTAACAGTAGGTGTTGTAGTTCTGGAGCCTGACCAGGTTACACAGCTAACAGTAGGGGTTGTAGTTCTGGAGCCTGACCAGGTTGTAGTGCTAACAGTAGGGGTTGTAGTTCTGGAGCCTGACCAGGTTGTACAGCTATCAGTAGGGGTTGTAGTTCTGGAGCCTGACCAGGTTGTACAGCTAACAGTAGGGGTTGTAGTTCTGGAGCCTGACCAGGTTGTACAGCTAACAGTAGGGGTTGTAGTTCTGGAGCCTGACCAGGTTGCACAGCTAACAGTAGGGGTTGTAGTTCTGGAGCCTGACCAGGTTGTACAGCTAACAGTAGGGGTTGTAGTTCTGGAGCCTGACCAGGTTGTAGTGCTAACAGTAGGGGTTGTAGTTCTGGAGCCTGACCAGGTTGTACAGCTATCAGTAGGGGTTGTAGTTCTGGAGCCTGACAAGGTTGTACAGCTAACAGTAGGGGTTGTAGTTCTGGAGCCTGACCAGGTTGTACAGCTAACAGTAGTGGTTGTAGTTCTGTAGCCTGACCAGGTTGTACAGCTAACAGTAGGTGTTATAGTTCTGGAGCCTGACCAGGTTGTACAGCTAACAGTAGTGGTTGTAGTTCTGTAGCCTGACCAGCTTGTACAGCTAACAGTAGGGGTTGTAGTTCTGGAGCCTGACCAGGTTGTACAGCTAACAGTAGTGGTTGTAGTTCTGTAGCCTGACCAGCTTGTACAGCTAACAGTAGGGGTTGTAGTTCTGGAGCCTGACCAGGTTGTACAGCTAACAGTAGGGGTTGTAGTTCTGGAGCCTGACCAGGTTGTACATCTAACAGTAGGGGTTGTAGTTCTGGAGCCTGACCAGGTTACACAGCTAACAGTAGGGGTTGTAGTTCTGGAGCCTGACCAGGTTGTACAGCTAACAGTAGGGGTTGTAATTCTGGAGCCTGACCAGGTTGTATAGCTAACAGTAGGGGTTGTAGTTCTGGAGCCTGACCAGGTTGCACAGCTAACAGTAGGGGTTGTAGTTCTGGAGCCTGACCAGGTTGTACAGCTAACAGTAGGGGTTGTAGTTCTGGAGCCTGACCAGGTTGTAGTGCTAACAGTAGGGGTTGTAGTTCTGGAGCCTGACCAGGTTGTACAGCTATCAGTAGGGGTTGTAGTTCTGGAGCCTGACCAGGTTGTACAGCTAACAGTAGGGGTTGTAGTTCTGGAGCCTGACCAGGTTGTACAGCTAACAGTAGTGGTTGTAGTTCTGTAGCCTGACCAGGTTGTACAGCTAACAGTAGGTGTTGTAGTTCTGGAGCCTGACCAGGTTGTACAGCTAACAGTAGTGGTTGTAGTTCTGTAGCCTGACCAGCTTGTACAGCTAACAGTAGGGGTTGTAGTTCTGGAGCCTGACCAGGTTGTACAGCTAACAGTAGTGGTTGTAGTTCTGTAGCCTGACCAGCTTGTACAGCTAACAGTAGGTGTTGTAGTTCTGGAGCCTGACCAGCTTGTACAGCTAACAGTAGGTGTTGTAGTTCTGGAGCCTGACCAGCTTGTACAGCTAACAGTAGGGGTTGTAGTTCTGGAGCCTGACCAGGTTGTAGTGCTAACAGTAGGGGTTGTAGTTCTGGAGCCTGACCAGTTTGTACATCTAACAGTAGGGGTTGTAGTTCTGGAGCCTGACCAGGTTACACAGCTAACAGTAGGGGTTGTAGTTCTGGAGCCTGACCAGGTTGTACAGCTAACAGTAGGGGTTGTAATTCTGGAGCCTGACCAGGTTGTACAGCTAACAGTAGGTGTTGTAGTTCTGGAGCCTGACCAGGTTGCACAGCTAACAGTAGGGGTTGTAGTTCTGGAGCCTGACCAGGTTGTACAGCTAACAGTAGGGGTTGTAGTTCTGGAGCCTGACCAGGTTGTAGTGCTAACAGTAGGGGTTGTAGTTCTGGAGCCTGACCAGGTTGTACAGCTATCAGTAGGGGTTGTAGTTCTGGAGCCTGACCAGGTTGTACAGCTAACAATAGGTGTTGTAGTTCTGGAGCCTGACCAGGTTGTACAGCTAACAGTAGGGGTTGTAGTTCTGGAGCCTGACCAGGTTGTACAGCTAACAGTAGGTGTTGTAGTTCTGGAGCCTGACCAGGTTGTACAGCTAACAGTAGGTGTTGTAGTTCTGGAGCCTGACCAGGTTGTACAGCTAACAGTAGGGGTTGTAGTTCTGGAGCCTGACCAGGTTGTACAGCTAACAGTAGTGGTTGTAGTTCTGTAGCCTGACCAGGTTGTACAGCTAACAGTAGGTGTTGTAGTTCTGGAGCCTGACCAGGTTGTACAGCTAACAGTAGTGGTTGTAGTTCTGTAGCCTGACCAGCTTGTACAGCTAACAGTAGGGGTTGTAGTTCTGGAGCCTGACCAGGTTGTACAGCTAACAGTAGTGGTTGTAGTTCTGTAGCCTGACCAGCTTGTACAGCTAACAGTAGGTGTTGTAGTTCTGGAGCCTGACCAGCTTGTACAGCTAACAGTAGGTGTTGTAGTTCTGGAGCCTGACCAGCTTGTACAGCTAACAGTAGGGGTTGTAGTTCTGGAGCCTGACCAGGTTGTAGTGCTAACAGTAGGGGTTGTAGTTCTGGAGCCTGACCAGTTTGTACATCTAACAGTAGGGGTTGTAGTTCTGGAGCCTGACCAGGTTACACAGCTAACAGTAGGGGTTGTAGTTCTGGAGCCTGACCAGGTTGTACAGCTAACAGTAGGGGTTGTAATTCTGGAGCCTGACCAGGTTGTACAGCTAACAGTAGGTGTTGTAGTTCTGGAGCCTGACCAGGTTGCACAGCTAACAGTAGGGGTTGTAGTTCTGGAGCCTGACCAGGTTGTACAGCTAACAGTAGGGGTTGTAGTTCTGGAGCCTGACCAGGTTGTAGTGCTAACAGTAGGGGTTGTAGTTCTGGAGCCTGACCAGGTTGTACAGCTATAAGTAGGGGTTGTAGTTCTGGAGCCTGACCAGGTTGTACAGCTAACAATAGGTGTTGTAGTTCTGGAGCCTGACCAGGTTGTACAGCTAACAGTAGGGGTTGTAGTTCTGGAGCCTGACCAGGTTGTACAGCTAACAGTAGGTGTTGTAGTTCTGGAGCCTGACCAGGTTGTACAGCTAACAGTAGGTGTTGTAGTTCTGGAGCCTGACCAGGTTGTACAGCTAACAGTAGGGGTTGTAGTTCTGGAGCCTGACCAGGTTGTACAGCTAACAATAGGTGTTGTAGTTCTGGAGCCTGACCAGGTTGTACAGCTAACAGTAGGGGTTGTAGTTCTGGAGCCTGACCAGGTTGTACAGCTAACAGTAGGTGTTGTAGTTCTGGAGCCTGACCAGGTTGCACAGCTAACAGTAGGGGTTGTAGTTCTGTAGCGTTACCAGGTTGTACAGCTAACAGTAGTGGTTGCAGTTCTGGGGCCTTACCAGGTTGTACAGCTAACAATAGGGGTTGTAGTTCTGGAGCCTGACCAGGTTACACAGCTAACAGTAGTGGTTGTAGCTCTGGAGCCTGACCAGGTTGTACAGCTAACAGTAGGGGTTGTAGTTCTGGAGCCTGACCAGGGTGTACAGCTAACAATAGGGGTTGTAGTTCTGGAGCCTGACCAGGTTGTACAGCTAACAGTAGGGGTTGTAGTTCTGGAGCCTGACCAGGTTGTACAGCTAACAGTAGTGGTTGTAGTTCTGTAGCCTGACCAGCTTGTACAGCTAACAGTAGGTGTTGTAGTTCTGGAGCCTGACCAGCTTGTACAGCTAACAGTAGGTGTTGTAGTTCTGGAGCCTGACCAGCTTGTACAGCTAACAGTAGGGGTTGTAGTTCTGGAGCCTGACCAGGTTGTACAGCTAACAATAGGTGTTGTAGTTCTGGAGCCTGACCAGGTTGTACAGCTAACAGTAGGGGTTGTAGTTCTGGAGCCTGACCAGGTTGTACAGCTAACAGTAGGTGTTGTAGTTCTGGAGCCTGACCAGGTTGTACAGCTAACAGTAGGTGTTGTAGTTCTGAATCCTGACCAGGTTGTACAGCTAACAGTAGGGGTTGTAGTTCTGGAGCCTGACCAGGTTGTACAGCTAACAGTAGTGGTTGTAGTTCTGTAGCCTGACCAGGTTGTACAGCTAACAGTAGGTGTTGTAGTTCTGGAGCCTGACCAGGTTGTACAGCTAACAGTAGTGGTTGTAGTTCTGTAGCCTGACCAGCTTGTACAGCTAACAGTAGGGGTTGTAGTTCTGGAGCCTGACCAGGTTGTACAGCTAACAGTAGTGGTTGTAGTTCTGTAGCCTGACCAGCTTGTACAGCTAACAGTAGGTGTTGTAGTTCTGGAGCCTGACCAGCTTGTACAGCTAACAGTAGGTGTTGTAGTTCTGGAGCCTGACCAGCTTGTACAGCTAACAGTAGGGGTTGTAGTTCTGGAGCCTGACCAGGTTGTAGTGCTAACAGTAGGGGTTGTAGTTCTGGAGCCTGACCAGTTTGTACATCTAACAGTAGGGGTTGTAGTTCTGGAGCCTGACCAGGTTACACAGCTAACAGTAGGGGTTGTAGTTCTGGAGCCTGACCAGGTTGTACAGCTAACAGTAGGTGTTGTAGTTCTGGAGCCTGACCAGGTTGTACAGCTAACAGTAGGTGTTGTAGTTCTGGAGCCTGACCAGGTTGTACAGCTAACAGTAGGGGTTGTAGTTCTGGAGCCTGACCAGGTTGTACAGCTAACAATAGGTGTTGTAGTTCTGGAGCCTGACCAGGTTGTACAGCTAACAGTAGGGGTTGTAGTTCTGGAGCCTGACCAGGTTGTACAGCTAACAGTAGGTGTTGTAGTTCTGGAGCCTGACCAGGTTGCACAGCTAACAGTAGGGGTTGTAGTTCTGTAGCGTTACCAGGTTGTACAGCTAACAGTAGTGGTTGCAGTTCTGGGGCCTTACCAGGTTGTACAGCTAACAATAGGGGTTGTAGTTCTGGAGCCTGACCAGGTTACACAGCTAACAGTAGTGGTTGTAGCTCTGGAGCCTGACCAGGTTGTACAGCTAACAGTAGGGGTTGTAGTTCTGGAGCCTGACCAGGGTGTACAGCTAACAATAGGGGTTGTAGTTCTGGAGCCTGACCAGGTTGTACAGCTAACAGTAGGGGTTGTAGTTCTGGAGCCTGACCAGGTTGTAGTGCTAACAGTAGGGGTTGTAGTTCTGGAGCCTGACCAGTTTGTACATCTAACAGTAGGGGTTGTAGTTCTGGAGCCTGACCAGGTTACACAGCTAACAGTAGGGGTTGTAGTTCTGGAGCCTGACCAGGTTGTACAGCTAACAGTAGGTGTTGTAGTTCTGGAGCCTGACCAGGTTGTACAGCTAACAGTAGGTGTTGTAGTTCTGGAGCCTGACCAGGTTGTACAGCTAACAGTAGGGGTTGTAGTTCTGGAGCCTGACCAGGTTGTACAGCTAACAATAGGTGTTGTAGTTCTGGAGCCTGACCAGGTTGTACAGCTAACAGTAGGGGTTGTAGTTCTGGAGCCTGACCAGGTTGTACAGCTAACAGTAGGTGTTGTAGTTCTGGAGCCTGACCAGGTTGCACAGCTAACAGTAGGGGTTGTAGTTCTGTAGCGTTACCAGGTTGTACAGCTAACAGTAGTGGTTGCAGTTCTGGGGCCTTACCAGGTTGTACAGCTAACAATAGGGGTTGTAGTTCTGGAGCCTGACCAGGTTACACAGCTAACAGTAGTGGTTGTAGCTCTGGAGCCTGACCAGGTTGTACAGCTAACAGTAGGGGTTGTAGTTCTGGAGCCTGACCAGGGTGTACAGCTAACAATAGGGGTTGTAGTTCTGGAGCCTGACCAGGTTGTACAGCTAACAGTAGGGGTTGTAGTTCTGGAGCCTGACCAGGTTGTACAGCTAACAGTAGTGGTTGTAGTTCTGTAGCCTGACCAGCTTGTACAGCTAACAGTAGGTGTTGTAGTTCTGGAGCCTGACCAGCTTGTACAGCTAACAGTAGGTGTTGTAGTTCTGGAGCCTGACCAGCTTGTACAGCTAACAGTAGGGGTTGTAGTTCTGGAGCCTGACCAGGTTGTACAGCTAACAATAGGTGTTGTAGTTCTGGAGCCTGACCAGGTTGTACAGCTAACAGTAGGGGTTGTAGTTCTGGAGCCTGACCAGGTTGTACAGCTAACAGTAGGTGTTGTAGTTCTGGAGCCTGACCAGGTTGTACAGCTAACAGTAGGTGTTGTAGTTCTGAATCCTGACCAGGTTGTACAGCTAACAGTAGGGGTTGTAGTTCTGGAGCCTGACCAGGTTGTACAGCTAACAGTAGTGGTTGTAGTTCTGTAGCCTGACCAGGTTGTACAGCTAACAGTAGGTGTTGTAGTTCTGGAGCCTGACCAGGTTGTACAGCTAACAGTAGTGGTTGTAGTTCTGTAGCCTGACCAGCTTGTACAGCTAACAGTAGGGGTTGTAGTTCTGGAGCCTGACCAGGTTGTACAGCTAACAGTAGTGGTTGTAGTTCTGTAGCCTGACCAGCTTGTACAGCTAACAGTAGGTGTTGTAGTTCTGGAGCCTGACCAGCTTGTACAGCTAACAGTAGGTGTTGTAGTTCTGGAGCCTGACCAGCTTGTACAGCTAACAGTAGGGGTTGTAGTTCTGGAGCCTGACCAGGTTGTAGTGCTAACAGTAGGGGTTGTAGTTCTGGAGCCTGACCAGTTTGTACATCTAACAGTAGGGGTTGTAGTTCTGGAGCCTGACCAGGTTACACAGCTAACAGTAGGGGTTGTAGTTCTGGAGCCTGACCAGGTTGTACAGCTAACAGTAGGGGTTGTAATTCTGGAGCCTGACCAGGTTGTACAGCTAACAGTAGGTGCTGTAGTTCTGGAGCCTGACCAGGTTGCACAGCTAACAGTAGGGGTTGTAGTTCTGGAGCCTGACCAGGTTGTACAGCTAACAGTAGGGGTTGTAGTTCTGGAGCCTGACCAGGTTGTAGTGCTAACAGTAGGGGTTGTAGTTCTGGAGCCTGACCAGGTTGTACAGCTATCAGTAGGGGTTGTAGTTCTGGAGCCTGACCAGGTTGTACAGCTAACAATAGGTGTTGTAGTTCTGGAGCCTGACCAGGTTGTACAGCTAACAGTAGGGGTTGTAGTTCTGGAGCCTGACCAGGTTGTACAGCTAACAGTAGGTGTTGTAGTTCTGGAGCCTGACCAGGTTGTACAGCTAACAGTAGGTGTTGTAGTTCTGGAGCCTGACCAGGTTGTACAGCTAACAGTAGGGGTTGTAGTTCTGGAGCCTGACCAGGTTGTACAGCTAACAATAGGTGTTGTAGTTCTGGAGCCTGACCAGGTTGTACAGCTAACAGTAGGGGTTGTAGTTCTGGAGCCTGACCAGGTTGTACAGCTAACAGTAGGTGTTGTAGTTCTGGAGCCTGACCAGGTTGCACAGCTAACAGTAGGGGTTGTAGTTCTGTAGCGTTACCAGGTTGTACAGCTAACAGTAGGGGTTTTAGTTCTGTAGCCTGACCAGGTTGTACAGCTAACAGTAGGGGTTGTAGTGCTGGAGCCTGACCAGGTTGTACAGCTAACAGTAGTGGTTGCAGTTCTGGGGCCTTACCAGGTTGTACAGCTAACAATAGGGGTTGTAGTTCTGGAGCCTGACCAGGTTACACAGCTAACAGTAGTGGTTGTAGCTCTGGAGCCTGACCAGGTTGTACAGCTAACAGTAGGGGTTGTAGTTCTGGAGCCTGACCAGGGTGTACAGCTAACAATAGGGGTTGTAGTTCTGGAGCCTGACCAGGTTGTACAGCTAACAGTAGGGGTTGTAGTTCTGGAGCCTGACCAGGTTGTACAGCTAACAGTAGTGGTTGTAGTTCTGTAGCCTGACCAGCTTGTACAGCTAACAGTAGGTGTTGTAGTTCTGGAGCCTGACCAGCTTGTACAGCTAACAGTAGGTGTTGTAGTTCTGGAGCCTGACCAGCTTGTACAGCTAACAGTAGGGGTTGTAGTTCTGGAGCCTGACCAGGTTGTACAGCTAACAGTAGGGGTTGTAGTTCTGGAGCCTGACCAGGTTGTACAGCTAACAGTAGTGGTTGTAGTTATGTAGCCTGACCAGCTTGTACAGCTAACAGTAGGGGTTGTAGTTCTGTAGCCTGACCAGGTTGTACAGCTAACAGTAGGTGTTGTAGTTCTGGAGCCTGACCAGGTTGTACAGCTAACAGTAGTGGTTGTAGTTCTGTAGCCTGACCAGCTTGTACAGCTAACAGTAGGGGTTGTAGTTCTGGAGCCTGACCAGGTTGTACAGCTAACAGTAGTGGTTGTAGTTCTGTAGCCTGACCAGCTTGTACAGCTAACAGTAGGTGTTGTAGTTCTGGAGCCTGACCAGCTTGTACAGCTAACAGTAGGTGTTGTAGTTCTGGAGCCTGACCAGCTTGTACAGCTAACAGTAGGGGTTGTAGTTCTGGAGCCTGACCAGGTTGTAGTGCTAACAGTAGGGGTTGTAGTTCTGGAGCCTGACCAGTTTGTACATCTAACAGTAGGGGTTGTAGTTCTGGAGCCTGACCAGGTTACACAGCTAACAGTAGGGGTTGTAGTTCTGGAGCCTGACCAGGTTGTACAGCTAACAGTAGGGGTTGTAATTCTGGAGCCTGACCAGGTTGTACAGCTAACAGTAGGTGTTGTAGTTCTGGAGCCTGACCAGGTTGCACAGCTAACAGTAGGGGTTGTAGTTCTGGAGCCTGACCAGGTTGTACAGCTAACAGTAGGGGTTGTAGTTCTGGAGCCTGACCAGGTTGTAGTGCTAACAGTAGGGGTTGTAGTTCTGGAGCCTGACCAGGTTGTACAGCTATCAGTAGGGGTTGTAGTTCTGGAGCCTGACCAGGTTGTACAGCTAACAATAGGTGTTGTAGTTCTGGAGCCTGACCAGGTTGTACAGCTAACAGTAGGGGTTGTAGTTCTGGAGCCTGACCAGGTTGTACAGCTAACAGTAGGTGTTGTAGTTCTGGAGCCTGACCAGGTTGTACAGCTAACAGTAGGTGTTGTAGTTCTGGAGCCTGACCAGGTTGTACAGCTAACAGTAGGGGTTGTAGTTCTGGAGCCTGACCAGGTTGTACAGCTAACAATAGGTGTTGTAGTTCTGGAGCCTGACCAGGTTGTACAGCTAACAGTAGGGGTTGTAGTTCTGGAGCCTGACCAGGTTGTACAGCTAACAGTAGGTGTTGTAGTTCTGGAGCCTGACCAGGTTGCACAGCTAACAGTAGGGGTTGTAGTTCTGTAGCGTTACCAGGTTGTACAGCTAACAGTAGGGGTTTTAGTTCTGTAGCCTGACCAGGTTGTACAGCTAACAGTAGGGGTTGTAGTGCTGGAGCCTGACCAGGTTGTACAGCTAACAGTAGTGGTTGCAGTTCTGGGGCCTTACCAGGTTGTACAGCTAACAATAGGGGTTGTAGTTCTGGAGCCTGACCAGGTTACACAGCTAACAGTAGTGGTTGTAGCTCTGGAGCCTGACCAGGTTGTACAGCTAACAGTAGGGGTTGTAGTTATGGAGCCTGACCAGGGTGTACAGCTAACAATAGGGGTTGTAGTTCTGGAGCCTGACCAGGTTGTACAGCTAACAGTAGGGGTTGTAGTTCTGGAGCCTGACCAGGTTGTACAGCTAACAGTAGTGGTTGTAGTTCTGTAGCCTGACCAGCTTGTACAGCTAACAGTAGGTGTTGTAGTTCTGGAGCCTGACCAGCTTGTACAGCTAACAGTAGGTGTTGTAGTTCTGGAGCCTGACCAGCTTGTACAGCTAACAGTAGGGGTTGTAGTTCTGGAGCCTGACCAGGTTGTACAGCTAACAGTAGGGGTTGTAGTTCTGGAGCCTGACCAGGTTGTACAGCTAACAGTAGTGGTTGTAGTTATGTAGCCTGACCAGCTTGTACAGCTAACAGTAGGGGTTGTAGTTCTGGAGCCTGACCAGGTTGTACAGCTAACAGTAGTGGTTGTAGTTCTGTAGCCTGACCAGCTTGTACAGCTAACAGTAGGGGTTGTAGTTCTGGAGCCTGACCAGGTTGTACAGCTAACAGTAGTGGTTGTAGTTCTGTAGCCTGACCAGCTTGTACAGCTAACAGTAGGTGTTGTAGTTCTGGAGCCTGACCAGCTTGTACAGCTAACAGTAGGTGTTGTAGTTCTGGAGCCTGACCAGCTTGTACAGCTAACAGTAGGGGTTGTAGTTCTGGAGCCTGACCAGGTTGTAGTGCTAACAGTAGGGGTTGTAGTTCTGGAGCCTGACCAGCTTGTACAGCTAACAGTAGGGGTTGTAGTTCTGGAGCCTGACCAGGTTGTAGTGCTAACAGTAGGGGTTGTAGTTCTGGAGCCTGACCAGGTTGTACAGCTAACAGTAGGGGTTGTAGTTCTGGAGCCTGACCAGGTTACACAGCTAACAGTAGGGGTTGTAGTTCTGGAGCCTGACCAGGTTGTACAGCTAACAGTAGGGGTTGTAATTCTGGAGCCTGACCAGGTTGTACAGCTAACAGTAGGTGTTGTAGTTCTGGAGCCTGACCAGGTTGCACAGCTAACAGTAGGGGTTGTAGTTCTGGAGCCTGACCAGGTTGTACAGCTAACAGTAGGGGTTGTAGTTCTGGAGCCTGACCAGGTTGTAGTGCTAACAGTAGGGGTTGTAGTTCTGGAGCCTGACCAGGTTGTACAGCTATCAGTAGGGGTTGTAGTTCTGGAGCCTGACCAGGTTGTACAGCTAACAATAGGTGTTGTAATTCTGGAGCCTGACCAGGTTGTACAGCTAACAGTAGGGGTTGTAGTTCTGGAGCCTGACCAGGTTGTACAGCTAACAGTAGGTGTTGTAGTTCTGGAGCCTGACCAGGTTGTACAGCTAACAGTAGGTGTTGTAGTTCTGGAGCCTGACCAGGTTGTACAGCTAACAGTAGGGGTTGTAGTTCTGGAGCCTGACCAGGTTGTACAGCTAACAATAGGTGTTGTAGTTCTGGAGCCTGACCAGGTTGTACAGCTAACAGTAGGGGTTGTAGTTCTGGAGCCTGACCAGGTTGTACAGCTAACAGTAGGTGTTGTAGTTCTGGAGCCTGACCAGGTTGTACAGCTAACAGTAGGGGTTGTAGTTCTGGAGCCTGACCAGGTTGTACAGCTAACAGTAGGGGTTGTAGTTCTGGAGCCTGACCAGGTTGTACAGCTAACAGTAGGGGTTGTAGTTCTGGAGCCTGACCTGGTTGTACAGCTAACAGTAGTGGTTGCAGTTCTGGGGCCTTACCAGGTTGTACAGCTAACAATAGGGGTTGTAGTTCTGGAGCCTGACCAGGTTACACAGCTAACAGTAGTGGTTGTAGCTCTGGAGCCTGACCAGGTTGTACAGCTAACAGTAGGGGTTGTAGTTCTGGAGCCTGACCAGGTTGTACAGCTAACAATAGGGGTTGTAGTTCTGGAGCCTGACCAGGTTGTACAGCTAACAGTAGGGGTTGTAGTTCTGGAGCCTGACCACGTTGTACAGCTAACAGTAGTGGTTGTAGTTCTGTAGCCTGACCAGCTTGTACAGCTAACAGTAGGGGTTGTAGTTCTGGAGCCTGACCAGGTTGTACAGCTAACAGTAGTGGTTGTAGTTCTGTAGCCTGACCAGCTTGTACAGCTAACAGTAGGTGTTGTAGTTCTGGAGCCTGACCAGCTTGTACAGCTAACAGTAGGTGTTGTAGTTCTGGAGCCTGACCAGCTTGTACAGCTAACAGTAGGGGTTGTAGTTCTGGAGCCTGACCAGGTTGTAGTGCTAACAGTAAGGGTTGTAGTTCTGGAGCCTGACCAGGTTGTACAGCTAACAGTAGGGGTTGTAGTTCTGGAGCCTGACCAGGTTACACAGCTAACAGTAGGGGTTGTAGTTCTGGAGCCTGACCAGGTTGTACAGCTAACAGTAGGGGTTGTAATTCTGGAGCCTGACCAGGTTGTACAGCTAACAGTAGGCGTTGTAGTTCTGGAGCCTGACCAGGTTGCACAGCTAACAGTAGGGGTTGTAGTTCTGGAGCCTGACCAGGTTGTACAGCTAACAGTAGGGGTTGTAGTTCTGGAGCCTGACCAGGTTGTAGTGCTAACAGTAGGGGTTGTAGTTCTGGAGCCTGACCAGGTTGTACAGCTATCAGTAGGGGTTGTAGTTCTGGAGCCTGACCAGGTTGTTCAGCTAACAATAGGTGTTGTAGTTCTGGAGCCTGACCAGGTTGTACAGCTAACAGTAGGGGTTGTAGTTCTGGAGCCTGACCAGGTTGTACAGCTAACAGTAGGTGTTGTAGTTCTGGAGCCTGACCAGGTTGTACAGCTAACAGTAGGTGTTGTAGTTCTGGAGCCTGACCAGGTTGTACAGCTAACAGTAGGGGTTGTAGTTCTGGAGCCTGACCAGGTTGTACAGCTAACAATAGGTGTTGTAGTTCTGGAGCCTGACCAGGTTGTACAGCTAACAGTAGGGGTTGTAGTTCTGGAGCCTGACCAGGTTGTACAGCTAACAGTAGGTGTTGTAGTTCTGGAGCCTGACCAGGTTGCACAACTAACAGTAGGGGTTGTAGTTCTGGAGCCTGACCAGGTTGTACAGCTAACAGTAGGGGTTGTAGTTCTGGAGCCTGACCAGGTTGCACAACTAACAGTAGGGGTTGTAGTTCTGGAGCCTGACCAGGTTGTACAGCTAACAGTAGGGGTTGTAGTTCTGGAGCCTGACCAGGTTGTACAGCTAACAGTAGGGGTTGTAGTTCTGGAGCCTGACCAGGTTGCACAGCTAACAGTAGGGGTTGTAGTTCTGGAGCCTGACCAGGTTGTACAGCTAACAGTAGGGGTTGTAGTTCTGGAGCCTGACCAGGTTGTACAGCTAACAATAGGTGTTGTAGTTCTGGAGCCTGACCAGGTTGTACAGCTAACAGTAGGGGTTGTAGTTCTGGAGCCTGACCAGGTTGTACAGCTAACAGTAGGTGTTGTAGTTCTGGAGCCTGACCAGGTTGTACAGCTAACAGTAGGGGTTGTAGTTCTGGAGCCTGACCAGGTTGTACAGCTAACAGTAGGGGTTGTAGTTCTGGAGCCTGACCAGGTTGTACAGCTAACAGTAGGGGTTGTAGTTCTGGAGCCTGACCTGGTTGTACAGCTAACAGTAGTGGTTGCAGTTCTGGGGCCTTACCAGGTTGTACAGCTAACAATAGGGGTTGTAGTTCTGGAGCCTGACCAGGTTACACAGCTAACAGTAGTGGTTGTAGCTCTGGAGCCTGACCAGGTTGTTCAGCTAACAGTAGGGGTTGTAGTTCTGGAGCCTGACCAGGTTGTACAGCTAACAATAGGGGTTGTAGTTCTGGAGCCTGACCAGGTTGTACAGCTAACAGTAGGGGTTGTAGTTCTGGAGCCTGACCACGTTGTACAGCTAACAGTAGTGGTTGTAGTTCTGTAGCCTGACCAGCTTGTACAGCTAACAGTAGGGGTTGTAGTTCTGGAGCCTGACCAGGTTGTACAGCTAACAGTAGTGGTTGTAGTTCTGTAGCCTGACCAGCTTGTACAGCTAACAGTAGGTGTTGTAGTTCTGGAGCCTGACCAGCTTGTACAGCTAACAGTAGGTGTTGTAGTTCTGGAGCCTGACCAGCTTGTACAGCTAACAGTAGGGGTTGTAGTTCTGGAGCCTGACCAGGTTGTAGTGCTAACAGTAAGGGTTGTAGTTTTGGAGCCTGACCAGGTTGTACAGCTAACAGTAGGGGTTGTAGTTCTGGAGCCTGACCAGGTTACACAGCTAACAGTAGGGGTTGTAGTTCTGGAGCCTGACCAGGTTGTACAGCTAACAGTAGGGGTTGTAATTCTGGAGCCTGACCAGGTTGTACAGCTAACAGTAGGCGTTGTAGTTCTGGAGCCTGACCAGGTTGCACAGCTAACAGTAGGGGTTGTAGTTCTGGAGCCTGACCAGGTTGTACAGCTAACAGTAGGGGTTGTAGTTCTGGAGCCTGACCAGGTTGTAGTGCTAACAGTAGGGGTTGTAGTTCTGGAGCCTGACCAGGTTGTACAGCTATCAGTAGGGGTTGTAGTTCTGGAGCCTGACCAGGTTGTTCAGCTAACAATAGGTGTTGTAGTTCTGGAGCCTGACCAGGTTGTACAGCTAACAGTAGGGGTTGTAGTTCTGGAGCCTGACCAGGTTGTACAGCTAACAGTAGGTGTTGTAGTTCTGGAGCCTGACCAGGTTGTACAGCTAACAGTAGGTGTTGTAGTTCTGGAGCCTGACCAGGTTGTACAGCTAACAGTAGGGGTTGTAGTTCTGGAGCCTGACCAGGTTGTACAGCTAACAATAGGTGTTGTAGTTCTGGAGCCTGACCAGGTTGTACAGCTAACAGTAGGGGTTGTAGTTCTGGAGCCTGACCAGGTTGTACAGCTAACAGTAGGTGTTGTAGTTCTGGAGCCTGACCAGGTTGCACAACTAACAGTAGGGGTTGTAGTTCTGGAGCCTGACCAGGTTGTACAGCTAACAGTAGGGGTTGTAGTTCTGGAGCCTGACCAGGTTGCACAACTAACAGTAGGGGTTGTAGTTCTGGAGCCTGACCAGGTTGTACAGCTAACAGTAGGGGTTGTAGTTCTGGAGCCTGACCAGGTTGTACAGCTAACAGTAGGGGTTGTAGTTCTGGAGCCTGACCAGGTTGCACAGCTTACTGGTAATTCTGGGCAAGCTGCAGAGCAGGATCATTCCTGTATGTTTGACAGGGTATTCAGGGCTGTGTGGTGATCAATTTCAATTTCTACAACAGTTGGGTGCAGGCACTCAACAGATGCAGCTTGCATGCCAGCGCCACCTATTGACTACCCAGAATGTTACCTCAGCCTGAATGATGCTGAGGATACTCCAGTAGTGGAATGGCTTGTGTTCGTTCTGGTTGTGAAGGAGTCTGTGAAATGTCTGTCACAAACAGAACTCCGCTTTAGATCTAGTCACGCCCTGACCTTAGAGAGCCTTTTTAATGTCTCTATTTTGGTTTGGTCAGGGTCTAATTTGGGTGGGCATTCTATGTTCTGTTTTCAATTTTTTTGTATTTTTATGTTTTGGCCGGGTATGGTTCTCAATCAGGGACAGCTGTCTATCGTTGTCTCTGATTGGGAATCATACTTAGGCAGCCTTTCCCCTTTTGTCATTGTAGGAAGTTGTCTTTATTATGGGCGCTCTAGCCCTTGTCTGCTTCGTTTCTTGTTTTGTTGGAGACATAATAATAAAGATATGTACGCTCACAACGCTGCGCTTTGGTCTTCTTTTAACGACGGCCGTGACAGATCTTTCCAACACCTAATTGACCTGTGGTTGGAATTATTTACAGTTGAAGTCGGAAGTTTACAAACACTTAGGTTGGAGTCATTAAAACTTATTTTTGAACCGCTCCACAAATTTCTTGTTAACAAACTATAGTTTTGGCAAGTTGGTTAGGACATCTACTTTGTGCATTACACAAGGAATTTTTCCAACAATTGTTTACAGACAGATTATTTCACTTATAATTTACTGTATCACAGACTGTCTGGAAGAAGCTATGTGCCAGCTCAACCGGAACAGGATAAGGGTGCACCGGAACATCCCAATGTGCATCACAAATGCAGTGACCCAGCGGAAGGTCATGTTGGATTCAGGCAGACGTTTTAGGCTAGCAATTAATCAAAGCTCACTTCTAGATAATGAGGTGACTTAAGAGCCCAATCCTGGAGGCACAAGTTATACTACAGTGGGGGCAAGTTGTAGAGCTCGGGAGAGGGTGTCTGAGTCCAGGGTTGGATGCTCTTTCCTTTCGTCAGAGCCTCCCAGTTGCCCCATTGAGCCTCAGAGGCTCGTGACTTAGAATACTTGGTTTTGCCATGCCAAGCAGTCTGTTGCCTTATCTATATCCAGACAATGGGCTTTTAGTGTCATCATGGCTGGCCTACTGGATTACCAACATTGTTGAATTACACAAAAAAATACTCTTGAGTACAGGTACACAAATCTGAAAGATGTTTCTAATTTAAAACACATTATTAAACCACCATTTAATGGTATTGTGGCAGCCATATTGGATTTTGGACACCACAATGGATTTGGAGTCAAACCTAGGTGGGCCCCCCAACGTAATTGCAAGAGGCTGAACATATAAATCCTGAGAGGAACCTTGAACTGACAAGAAATTAGAGTTTTCACTGTCTCAGCCCACTTGTTTTCCTTAGAGACGATTAGATTATCACAACATGTGTAACTGTATGCATTTTTGTCAGACAGGACCACACAGCACTGAATGAGAACACATTTGGCACGGAAAGGTATCTGTTAAACAGTTACCACCGAAAAGTAAATCTTACATTCATCATTCATATTCATAATTTTTATCTGTGTGTTTACAGGTCTATATTTCCAAGATGCATTAAAAGTTCTTCGGGATCGGTGTCCCTTCCACGGGACAGTTGCGCTAACGTAGGCTAATGCGATTAGCATGAGGTTGTAAGTAACAAGAACATTTCCCAAGACATAGACATATCTGATATTGGCAGAAAGCTTTCATTCTTGTTAATCTAACTGAACTGTCCAATTTACAGTAGCTATTACAGTGAAATAATACCATGCTATTGTTTGAGGAGAGTGCACAATTTTGAGCATAAACAGTATTTAATTTTAAAAAAATTGCATATTTGGGCAGTCTTCATACAACGTTTTGAACAGAAATGCAATGGTTCATTGGATCAGTCTAAAATGTTGTACATACACTGCTGCCATCTAGTGGCCAACATGTACATTGCACCTGGGCTGGAATAATACATTATGGCCTTTCTCTTTCATTTCAAAGAGAAAAAAAACAAAATAATGGTGTTTTTTTTCTTTGTATTATCTTTTACCAGATATATTGTGTTATTCTCCTACATTCCTTTCACATTTCCAGTATTTCCTTTCAAATGGTACCAAGAATATGCATATCCTTGCTTCAGGGCCTGAGCTACAGGCAGTTAGATTTGAGTATTTCAGGCGAAAATTGAATAAAAGGGGCAGATCCTTAAGAGGTTTTAAGATATAATGTTGTTTGTGTATGTAGGGAAGACAACTGACTGCTTGTATTCAACATTTTTGCAACATCAGAGCTTGCCATATTGGGTTAACTGAGCTTAGATGGCCCATCCCCCCTTCCACCTAGGCATTATTCTGGACTTTTTGAGTTTGTGTCACAATATTGATCAATTTACAAACTTTCATGTAAAATATTTTTTCACAACCATCCATTTAATAAATGGGAGACATTAGAGATGTGAAAAAACATGGTTGTGTTTTCCTCTACCTGGGTAGGGATATCTCAAAATCGAATCCCCTTTTTGAGGATTGGCCACTAGCCTATAAGGTCTTCCTATCATCACCAATGAGAGGTGAGCATATCAGATTGATGTTTCCTTTGTTGATGGACTCTGCTGCATTTCAATTGAACTGAAATTAATCGTTTTTTGGGGGGATTTTGGATTTAAATTACTGCTTAGCTTTTTTCTGTGTTTGTGCATATTTAGATGCTCACTGTTTACATACTGTACTGCTTGCTATACTGCGGAAAGGTCAAGGGGTGATATTATATCCTGCATGGTACCCAATCCTGCTTTAATTTAGCACATCTTTTCACGAAACAATGGGTCCTTTTGTTGTTCTACTTTTGGAGTGCTTGAAGGATCCCCACAAGAGCTTGGCCTAAGTTACACTTTATCTTGGCCAAAATACAGCCCGTAAATGTCTTGTCCTGGTTTGCACGACAGCACTCTCACTAATGTGAAAGTATTTACTGCGATGTGGACATTTTCGTGGTTTAAATTTATCACAATCGTCAAGGCTACGTGGAAAAACAATTTTTAAGAGGCACCTTTTTGGAATTAAATGTCATTGATTCATTGATCGTATCGACCGTTTCAGAGCCTGTGGTCTTTGGACCACAATGGAAAGGGCTCAGTCTCGGTTCAATACACTGAGCTGAATATTGAAGATAAAGCTATTTTTAACATGCCCCACATGTGCAATAAAACACTGACTGCACCAGGAACTGCCACAATGTTACAAAGACCATAGAGAATCAGTGTTTAAGATATGTTCTAATATTCTCTTCCATTTTTATGAATTCAGGTTTATTCCTGTTGCATTCCCAACATGCTGTGCGTGCGTCATTCATGATTGTTCATGAAATGCCTTGAGACACTAGCTAGATTCTATGCGATGACAGAGCAGGGGGAAAAAGTGTTTGTAAGCTATTATTCACTCCCAAAACTTATCGGTGCACACATCGAAATCGCCAACGTCACAGGACGAGATAAATACAGTGACATGGTGAAACAAAGGGGCAGGGGAGTGCACATCCTTATCGTAGCGGGAACAACATTAAATCAAAATGAGGACCAACAGGAAATAATAAAAGCTGATAAAGATAGCCTTCAGTTTCTATCTGAGCCCTCAGTCAGCACTCCCTTGCAGACCTGGGTTCAAATTGCATTTGAAATCATTACAAATACTTTAGCTTTGCTTATTTGAGCTTGCCTGTTGCAATACAACCAATAAAAATGTATCTAAAAAGTAAACCCTGCCCATCAGGCACCACAGACAGGCTAAAGTAAACACTTAAAGTCTATTTGAGTGATTTCAAATGGCTCCCTTGGCAGTTGATTGAGCATCACACTCATCATCTATTGGTCCCCGGCTCCCATTGACGTATCACAGACCAGATTCTAGGATATGACACTGTGGATCCTATTTGATTGAACATTGTAATTATTCCATTATTCTCCAGCTCCCACTGACAAAGCCTATCAGAGAGCGAGAGATCCTAGGTTGTTATGACACAGTTTTTACTGGATGCTTATCTCTAACTGAACCTTCATAAGCATGACTGATGATCTTATTAACTTAGGAGCGGACTCTTAAATTGTTGGCTGATGCTTGTAGATGTACCTTTATTTGGCTTATAGACAACCTGCCAAGTACACATCTTCAACTTCCATGAATTACAAATGTAACAGAGTGGTCCAACCATTCACATATGACAATCCATGACCATCACTGTAAGTATAAAATAAAATAAAGTATGCATATCAAACAATGGCTAGTCATGTCTCTCACCCAGTGTACTGTATAGAGTTGCAAAGTGAGGCATTTCTACGAAATGTCTTGTGGATGAAATAATAGTTGACTGACATTTAGGCAGGTGTGAAATAGCCTTGAGCAAAAGCCAAGCCGAGCAGCAGGCATAAGAGATAAGAAATTACAGATTGCTTGTCAACAGGGACATGCCAGTACTGATAGCCTAGCTTTTTGTGTCTGTAGCTCTGCATGTTATGGAAGCTCATTCCTGCCACCAAAAAAAGGACAATGTCAAATCAAATCAACTCAAAATTGTATTAGTCATAATAGCTGAATACAACAGTGAAATGCTTACTTACGAGCCCCTAACCAACAATGCAGTTTTAAAAAATATGGAAAATAATAAGAAATAAAAGTAACCAGTAATTAAAGAGCAGCAGTAAAATAACAATAGCGAGACTATACTGTATACAGGGGGGTATCGGCAAAGAGTCAATGTGTGGGAACAGCGGTTATTTGAGGTAATATGTACATTTAGGTAGAGTTGTTATAGTGACTACGCATAGATGGTAACAACAGAGAGTGGCAGTGGTGTAAAACAGTGGGAGGGGGGGAATGGAAATAGTCTGGGTAGCCATTTGATTGAATGTTCAGGAGTTTTATGGCTTGGGGGTAGAAACTGTTTAGAAGCCTCTTGGACCTAGACTTGGCACTCCGGTACCGCTTACTGTGCTGTAGCAGAGAGAACAGTCTATGACTAGAGTGGCTGGAGTCTTAGACAATTTTTAGGGCCTTCCTCTGACACCGCCTGGTATAAAGGTCCTGGATGGCAGGAAGCTTGGCCCCAATGATGTACTGGGCCGTTCGCACTGAGGGGTAATAGGTTTTGTCGTGCCCTCTTCACGAACGTCTTGGTGTGCTTGGACATGTTAGTTTGTTGGTGATGTGGACACCAAGGAACTTGAAGCTATCAACCTGCTCCACTGCAGCCCCGTGGATGAGAATGGGGGAGTGCCCAGTCCTCTTTTTCCTGTAGTCCACAATCAACTCCTTTGTCTTGATCACGTTGAGGGAGAGGTTGTTGTCCTTGCACCACATGGCCAGGTCTCTGACCTCCTCCCTATATGTTGTCTTGTCGTTGTCAGTGATCAGGCCTACCACTGTTGTGTCATCAGCAAACTTAATGATGGTGTTGGAGTCGTGCCTGGCTGTGCAGTCATGAGTGAACAGGGAGTACAGGTGGGGACTGACCACGCACCCCTGAGGGGCCCCTGTGTTGTTACCTACCCTTACCACGTGGGGGCAGCTCGTCAGAAAGTCTAGGATCCAGTTGCAGAGGAAGATATTTAGTCCCAGGGTCCTTAGCTTATTGATGAGCTTTGAGGGCACTATTGTGTTGAACGCTGAGCTGTCAATGAATAGCATTCTCACATAGATGTTCCTTTTGTCCAGGTGGGAAAGGGCAGTGTGGAGTGCAATAGAGATTGCATTGTCTCTGGATCTGTTGGGGGCATTATGCAAATTGGAGTGGGTCTAGGGTTTCTGGGATAATGGTGTTGATGTGAGCCATGACCAGCCTTTCAAAGCACTTCATGGCTACAGATGTGAGTGCTATAGGTCAGTAGTCATTTAGGCAGGTTACCTTAGTGTTCATGGGCTCAGGCACTATGTTGGTCTGCTTAAAACATGTTGGTATTACAGACTCGGACTGGGAGAGTTTGAAAATCTCAGTGAAGACACTCGCCAGTTGGTAAGCGCATACTCAGAGTACACGTCCTGGTAATCCGTCTGGCCCCGCGGCCTTGTGAATGTTGACCTGTTTAAAGGTCTTACTCACATCGGCTGTGGAGAGCGTGATCACACAGTGTTCCGGAACAGCTGGTGCTCTCATGCATGTTTCAGTGTTATATGCCTCGAAGAAAGCATAGAAGTAGTTTAGCTCGTCTGGTAGGCTCATGTCACTGGGCCGCTCTCGGCTGTGCTTCCCTTTGTAGTCTGTAATAGTTTGCAAGCCCTGCCACATCCAACGAGCGTCAAAGCCGGTGTAGTACGATTCAATCTTAGTCCTGTGTTGCCGCTTTGCCTGTTTGATGGTTCGTCGGAGGGCATAGTGGGATTTCTTATTCTTATTTCTTAGAGTCCCGCTCCTTGAAAGCGGCAGTATGCGTCTCGGTGTGTGGAGTAAAGGTGGTCCAGAGTTTTTTCCCTCTGGTTGCACATTTAACATGCTAATAGAAATTTGGTAAAACAGATTGAAGTTTCCCTGCATTAAAGTCCCCGGCTACTAGGAACGCCGCTTCTGGGTGAGCGTTTTCTTGTCTGCTTATGGCGGAAAACATCTCATTCAATGCTGTCAGCTTCGAAAAATACAGTTGAAAACTCTCTAGGTAGGTAGATCCTTCCTTAGATATCGTGCACCAGCTGTTATTTACAAAAATGCATAGTCCGCCGCCCCTTGTCTTACCAGACTCTGCTGTTCTATCCTGCCGGTACAGCATATAACCAGTCAGCTGTATGTTGATAGTGTCGTCATTCAGCCACGACTCCGTGAAGCATAAGATATTACAGTTTTGAATGTCTTGTTGGTAGTTTAATCTTCCGCGTAGGTCATCTATTTTATTCCCCAAAGATTGCATGTTTGCTAGCAGAATGGAAGGAAGTGGAGGTTTATTCGATCGCCTATGAATTTTCAGAAGGCAGCACGCCTTCTGGCCCCTTTTTCTCTGCCTCCTCTTCACGCAAATCACGGGGATCTGCGCCTGTTCCCGAGAAAGCAGTATATCATTCGAGTCGGGTTCATCAGACTTGTTAAAGGAAAAAAAGGATTCTGCCAGTCCATGGTGAGTAATCACAGTCCTGATGTCCAGAAGTTTTTTTCATTCATAAGAGATGGCAGCGGCAACATTTTGTACAAAATAAGTTAAAAAAACAAGTTATCAACAACACAAATAAACAAAATAAAAAACACAATCGTTTGGGGACACGCAAAACGTCAGCCTTCTTCTCCGGTGCCATTGTTACCTGTCAATACTATCTCAACATTTCGAGATACGTAAGGCCAAACATTTCGAGACACTTTCTCATGTGGAGATGGTAGATCATACAGGATGTGTTGTTTTCATTTGTAGCATTGTGTGGGGATTTACATCTGTCCACGTTGCAGAGATCCTCACAGCAAGGCCAAAGCAAAACATGTGGCGAGCTGACATTTGCCCCAGCACTCTTGATTTGGTTTAATAAAATATTGACAGAAAGAAAGAGGTTGTTAAGACTGTTAAGACTGATTTGCCTCATGATTTGTCAACTTGTGCACAATGAATATGTGCTTCTGTCTTATCAACTGAAACATACTGATAACAACCACAGCACAAATGTGGTATACAGTGCATTCTGAAAGTATTTAGACCCCTTGACTTCTTCCATATTTTGTTACGTTACAGCTTTATTCTAAAATTGATTAAAGAAATGTTTTTCCTCAATCTACACACAATACCCCACAGTAACAAAACAAAAACAGGTTTTTAGACATTTTTGCAAATGTATTTAAAATTAAAAACCAAAATAACTTATATACATAAGTATTCAGACCCTTTGCTATGAGACTCAAAATTGAGCTCAGGTGGATCCTGTTTCCATTGATCATCCTTGATTAGAGTCCACCTGTGGTATATTTTATTGATTGGAAATTATTTGGAAAGACACACACCTGTCTATATAAGGTCCCACAGTTGACAGTGCATGTCAGAGCAAAAACCAAGCCATGAGGTCGAAGGAATTGTCTGTAGAGCTCTGAGACAGAATTGTGTCGAGGCACAGATCTGGGGAAGGGTACCAAAAAATGTCTGCAGCATTGAAGGTCCCCAAGTTTGGAACCACCAAGACTCTTCCTAGAGCTGGCCGCCTGGGCAAACTAAGCTATCGTGGGAGAAGGGCCTTGGTCAGGGAGGTGGCCAAGAAACCGATGGTCACTCTGACAGAGCTCTAGAGTTCCTCTGTGGAGATGAAAGAACCTTCCAGAAGGACAACCATCTCTACAGCACCACCAAGGCCTTTATGACTGAATGACCAGACAGAAGCCACTCCTCAGTAAAAAGAACATGAGAGCCCGCTTGGAGTTTGCCAAAAGGCACCTAAAGGCTTCTCAGACCATGAGACACAAGATTCTCTGGTCTGATGAAACCAATATTGAACTCTTTGGCCTGAATGCCAAGCGTCACATCTGGAGGAATCCTGGCACCATCCCTACAGTGAAGCATGGGGGTGGCAACATCATGCTGTGGTAATGTTTTTCAGTGGCAGGGACTGGGAGACTAGTCAGGATCGAGGGAAAGATGAACGGCGCAAAGTACAGAGAGGTCCTTGATGAAAACCTGCTCCAGAGTATTCAGGACCTCAGACTGGGTCGAAGGTTCAACTTCCAACAGGACAACAACCCTAAGCACACAGCCAAGACAACACAGGAGTGGCTTCGGGACAAGTATCTGAATGTCCTTGAGTGGCCCAGCCAGAGCCCGGACTTAAACCCAATCGAAAATCTCTGTGCAGTGACACTCCCCATCCAACTTGACAGAGCTTGAGAGGATCTGCAGAGAAGAATGGGAGAAACTCCCCAAGTCAGGTGTGCCAAGCTTGTAGTGTCATACCCAAGAAGACTTGAGGCTGTAATCGCTGCCAAAGGTGCTTCAAGAAAGTACTGAGTAAAGGGTCTGAATACCTTTTTTTTCATAGAAATTTGCAAACATTTCTAAAAAAACATTTTTGCTTTGTCATTATGAGGTATTACATGGCTGTAGCTTAACAAAATGTAGAAAAAGTCAAGGGATCTGAATACTTCCTGAATGATGTCATACCCTACAACTAGGGTCCAGCATTTTACCTTGTTAGGTTAGCCTACCAGATCAGGAAAAACTCTGGGTCCCAGGAAAACAACCCCCCCCCCCCCCCCCCACCACTCTGGGATGCCACCTCTGTAATCACCACACAATGGAACAAATTAAGAAAGTTAGGTCTAATATCTTGTCATTTCCAGTCAGTATTATTACATTTTGATATAGGATCTCGCAATTTTGACTTACTTATCTCGAATTATTTTGATATCTTGCAATTTGGACCTATCTCGAAATGTTGAGATAGGTATGGTAAGTCAAAATTGTGAGATACTATCTCGAAATGTTTTGATAAGTAAGTAAAACTTTTGAGCTACTGTCTACAAATGTAGAGATACATAAGTCAACATTTTGAGTATAAATATTTGGGGTGGCGGGAATTGGCTTCAGTAGAATGTAGCTAGCTGTCTGTTCTGCATTAATTTGTTGCATGTGAGAGGGCTGCCTTATTTCTGAGCCTAAATTATAAAACGAATAATTGTGACACATGTTTTTCCTTATAATGCATTTTCCAACAGCAGTACTATTTTAGCTAACGGTAATATTACCGTAAACTTGCCGTCTACAGTAGCCTCCCTCCCACTCTCTTCTGCATACAGACATACTGTACATACATACGCACAGACCTTAGAACGCATTCAGGCGAGCACGCGGTGGGAGGGCGGTTGGAAGGGGTGGTGCTGAAACGAACAGCTCCGAGAGAAAATGTGCGCTTGGGCAAATAAAGTCATCAGAGAGCTTTCTGCGCGCCACTGTCCCTGTTGATAGAGCCAGCCTCGCAATGAACCAGCCGAGCTCCCCATCCTCAATATTCGCTTTCACAATTTTGGAGTCCGTCTACTCACCCTGACCATGAAGAGACAAAACGTGAGGACCCTTGCGCTCATCATTTGCACGTTCATCTACCTGTTAGTCGGTGCGGCTGTCTTCGATGCCTTGGAATCTAAGAAGGAGACGACTCAGAAGAAGAAAGTGTACGACAGAAAACAAGAGCTTAGGAACAAATACAATCTCACTAAACTCAACTTCGATGAACTCGAGGAAGTGGTGTTGCAGCTGAAGCCTCATAAAGCCGGGTTACAGTGGAAATTCGCTGGATCATTTTACTTCGCAATCACTGTGATCACGACCATAGGTAAGATTTATTAAACAGTGACGTAAATCTTACCTGAATATGTTGCACTTGATTGTGCTTCATAAATCAAAGCAAAAACCTAGTTAGGCTATGCATAGGCTACGCTCCATCGCCTTGCAAGTTCGCTAAGTTATTCAAACTATTGCCTTTACGACCTTGTTGAAGATGACTTCATGTTTCAAGCTATTTTTAGTTGACAATCAATATTATTTGCTTCAGTCTATTAGAACACATTATTATTATTATTAGCAGAGGAATGGCTGGAGCAAACAGAGAAATACATAAATACAATGCATTTACAGTATATTTCTAAATGGTTGCATGAGAGTTTGCGGCAAGTTTGGGACTCGTTAAGATAAACTTTATTATTATCTGTGTAATAGTGAGATATCATCGCACACGTGGTGTTTAATCGTGTTATGACCCTGCTGCTTTTTGGATGGACTTCACAAAACAGAACACTAACACTAAAGCTGTGGACTATGTCTTACAAAGCAATCCGTCACAACCCTAGAACAAATGTGATCGTTAACAGGTTGCAGTCCTAATCCTCTCAAGAGCCGTTGGACTAATAATGGCTGTTCAGCAGCATCAGGTGCAAATGCTCAGCCTAACCAAAAGGTGGTCTTCTAAAAGTCTCTACGAATAATATTTTGTATGTTAATCAAAATCATCTCATCATAATATTTAAATTTGAACGTGCTAGTAAAAACCAGGCCCGGTGTATTATAAACTCAGTAGACAGGCTAATGTCAACTGCCCCCTTTGGATATTACCCCTAATGACATAAGGATAGGAACATTTTTGAAATAGAAGAGAATAGTCTGGTCTCCTTTTTCACACGACCAAGAATAAAAAGGAGTCAATCTTTGGAAAATGACTGGACATGTGTAACCATTAGGGGTCTTGCTACAGTATTTGTTTTCCGCGGGTGATTTGTTTTTACTGCCTAAAGACAAATGTAGCCTACATGATTAGGAAAATACACTCACCCTCATCCCCCACTCACCCTCATCCCTCACTCACCCTCGTCCTTCACTCTCCCACATCCCTCACTCATCCTCATCCCTCACTCCCACATTTCCCAATATCACCTGTTATCCATCAACCTCACTAACTCACTCACATTCTCTCTCATGCACACACAAGCTCACCCCTATCATCACCCTTTACCACCCTTCAACCTCACCCTCACTTTTATTCCCCGCCTCACTCTCAAACCCACCCTCCCTACCATCACCCTCACCCCCAGCCTGTCCCATGCCCTCATCCCAGTCCTCACTTCCACCTCAGCCTTCGCTCTGTATTGAACCACTTGGGCCAGTTGTAGCTGGTGACCCAGGGTGGTGGTGGTAACCCTACCACATGTAGAGGACTAATTGGATGCAAACCCGATCCGGGGGGCTGAAACGGCATGCTGTAATTGTGAGCCCACCGGGCTGGCAATGACACAGTGTTTGGCTTTTCACTCCGCCATTAAATATTGATGGCAACACCAGAGCTGTAGTGTTTAACTGGTCTCTCATCCACTCTACTATATTGTGTAGTGTATACTGTAGTCACACAATGACACACAGTCATGACCCCTCTCACTGACACAATGACACGCAGTCATCATGATCCCTCTCACTAACACAATGACACGCAGTCATCATGACCCCTCTCACTAACACAATGACACACAGTCATCATGACCCCTCTCACTAACACAATGACACGCAGTCATTATGACCCCTCTCACTAACACAATGACACGCAGTCATTATGACCCCTCTCACTAACACAATGACACACAGTCATGACTCCTCTCACTCACACAATAACGCAGTCATGACCCCTCACACTCACACAATAACACTGTCATGACCCCTCACACTCACACAATAACACAGTCATAACCCCTCTCACTCACACAATAACACAGTCATGATCCCACACACTCACACAATAACGCAGTCATGACCCCTCTCACTCACACAATAACACAGTCATAACCCCTCTCACACAATAACACAGTCATGACCCCACACACTCACACAATAACGCAGTCATAACCCCTCTCACTCACACAATAACACAGTCATAACCCCTCTCACTCACACAATAACACAGTCATGACCCCACACACTCACACAATAACACAGTCATGACCCCTCTCACTCACACAATAACACAGTCATGACCCCTCTCACTCACACAATAACACAGTCATGACCCCACACACTCACACAATAACACAGTCATGACCCCTCTCACTCACACAATAACACAGTCATGACCCCTCTCACTCACACAATAACACAGTCATGACCCCTCTCACTCACAAAATAACACAGTCATGACCCCTCTCACTCACACAATAACGCAGTCATGACCCCTCTCACTCACACAATAACACAGTCATGAACCCTCACACTCACACAATAACACAGTCATGAACCCTCACACTCACACAATAACGCAGTCATGACCCCTCACACTCACACAATAACACAGTCATGACCCCTCTCACTCACGCAATAACACAGTCATGACCCCTCACACTCACACAATAACACAGTCATGACCCCTCTCACTCACACAATAACACAGTCATGACCCCTCTCACTCACACAATAACACAGTCATGACCCCACAAACAATAACACAGTCATGACCTCTCTCACTCACACAATAACGCAGTCATGACCCCACAAACAATAACACAGACATGACCCCTCTCACTCACACAATAACACAGTCATGACCCCTCTCACTCACACAATAACACAGTCATGACCCCTCTCACTCACACAATAACACAGTCATGACCCCTCACACTCACACAATAACGCAGTCATGACCCCTCTCACTCACACAATAACACAGTCATGACCCCACAAACAATAACACAGTCATGACCCCTCACACTCACACAATAACACAGTCATGACCCCTCTCACTCACACAATAACACAGTCATGACCCCTCTCACTCACACAATAACACAGTCATGACCCCTCTCACTCACACAATAACACAGTCATGACCCCTCTCACTCACACAATAACACAGTCATGACCCCTCACACTCACACAATAACACAGTCATGACCCCACAAACAATAACACAGTCATGACCCCTCTCACTCACACAATAATGCAGTCATGACCCCTCTCACTCACACAATAACACAGTCATGACCCCACAAACAATAACACAGTCATGACCCCTCACACTCACACAATAACGCAGTCATGACCCCTCTCACTCACACAATAACACAGTCATGACCCCTCTCACTCACACAATAACACAGTCATGACCCCTCTCACTCACACAATAACACAGTCATGACCCCTCACACTCACACAATAACACAGTCATGACCCCTCTCACTCACACAATAACACAGTCATGACCCCACAAACAATAACACAGTCATGACCTCTCTCACTCACACAATAACGCAGTCATAACCCCTCTCACTCACACAATAACACAGTCATGACCCCACACACTCACACAATAACACAGTCATGACCCCTCTCACTCACACAATAACACAGTCATGACCCCACAAACAATAACACAGTCATGACCCCTCTCACTCACACAATAACACAGTCATGACCCCTCTCACTCACACAATAACGCAGTCATGAACCCTCACACTCACACAATAACACAGTCATGACCCCTCTCACTCACACAATAACACAGTCATAACCCCTCACACTCACACAATAACACAGTCATAACCCCTCAAACAATAACACAGCCATGACCCCTCACACATTAACACAGCCATGACCCCTCACACTCACACAATAACGCAGTCATGACCCCTCTCACTCACACAATAACACAGTCATAACCCCTCTCACTCACACAATAACACAGTCATGACCCCACAAACAATAACACAGCCATGACCCCTCACACTCACACAATAACACAGTCATGACCCCTCTCACTCACACAATAACACAGTCATGACCCCTCACACTCACACAATAACACAGTCATGACCCCTCTCACTCACACAATAACACAGTCATGACCCCTCACACTCACACAATAACACAGTCATAACCCCTCACACTCACACAATAGCACAGTCATGACCCCACAAACAATAACACAGTCATGACTCCTCTCACTCACACAATAACGCAGTCATGACCCCTCACACTCACACAATAACACAGTCATGACCCCTCTCACTCACACAATAACACAGTCATGACCCCTCACACTCACACAATAACACAGTCATGACCCCTCTCACTCACACAATAACACAGTCATGACCCCACAAACAATAACACAGTCATGACCCCTCTCACTCACACAATAACACAGTCATGACCCCTCTCACTCACACAATAACACAGTCATGACCCCACAAACAATAACACAGCCATGACCCCTCACACTCACACAATAACACAGTCACGACCCCACAAACAATAACACAGCCATGACCCCTCACACTCACACAATAACGCAGTCATGACCCCTCTCACTCACACAATAACACAGCCATGACCCCTCACACACACACAATAACACAGTCATGACCCCACACACAATAACGCAGTCATGACCCCACACACAATAACACAGTCATGACCCCACACACAATAACGTAGTCATGACCCCACACACAATAACACAGTCATGACCCCACACACAATAACACAGTCATGACCCCACACACAATAACGCAGTCATGACCCCACACACAATAACACAGTCATGACCCCACACACAATAACGTAGTCATGACCCCACACACAATAACACAGTCACGACCCCACAAACAATAACACAGCCATGACCCCTCACACTCACACAATAACGCAGTCATGACCCCTCTCACTCACACAATAACACAGCCATGACCCCTCACACACACACAATAACACAGTCATGACCCCACACACAATAACGCAGTCATGACCCCACACACAATAACACAGTCATGACCCCACACACAATAACGTAGTCATGACCCCACACACAATAACACAGTCATGACCCCTCACACAATAACACAGTCATGACCCTGTGTGTAGTCACACCGAACCATATCACAGAAGACGTAGACACACAGCTACAACTATAGTGAAACCCCATAACCTGGACACAAAGCCCCAAGGCACATTTGTTAGTGTTTAGGAAACGGAGGAGACGAGCATCCAGCATGGTGGTGAAAACCTGTGCATTACACACTCTGCTCCTCTATTGTACATGCAATGATGTGCAATGATATCAGAGGGATATAAACCTAAACCTAACCTATTGTATGAAGTAATTTCTTTGTTCATTTATTTGCAAATGGATGTGGCAGTTTCAGCATTACTGATTCCAATTGTAAGATGTATTTAGTTGGTAAAGCCACAGTCTCTTTATATGGACTTATTGTGGTCAGGACCAAGCAAAAAAAAATAAAAAATGAAGATATAATATAATAAAAGTACATTTTTTTATCTTTATTATTTTTATGCACTGATGAAAGAAACATCACATGATGCAAAATGTCTCACATTTCACAACTTTAATTAGTTAGTATATGTATGAGCAGTGTTGATATATATGCTGAACAAAAATATAAACGCAACATGTAAAGTGTTGGTCCCATCAGCTGAAATATAGATCCCAGACATTTTCCATACGCACAAAAAGTTGATGTCAAATTTTTTGCTAAAATGTGTTTACATCCCTCTTAGTGAACATTTCTCCTTTACCAATATAATCCATCCACCTGACAGGTGTGGCATATCAAGAAGCTGATTAAAGAGCATGATCATTACACAGGTGCACCTTGTGCTGGGTACAATAAAAAGCCACTCTAAAATGTGGAGTTTTGTCATACAACACAATGCCACGGATGTCTCAAGTTTTGAGAGAGCATCCAATTGGCATGCTGACTGCAGAAATGTCCACCAGCGCTGTTGTCAGAGACTTGAATGTTCATTTCTCTTTCTTAAGCCGCATCCAATGTTGTTTTAGAGAATTTGCCAGTACACTACTGTTCAAAAGTTTGGGTCCCTTAGAAATGTCCTTGTTTTTCAAAGAACATCCATTTTTTGGTCCATTAAAATAAAATAACATAAAATTGATCAGAAATACAGTGTAGACATTGTTAATGTTGTACATTTTTATTTTTATTTTACCTTTATTTAACCAGGCAAGTCAGTTAAGAACAAATTCTTATTTTCAATGACGGCCTGGGAACAGTGGGTTAACTGCCTGTTCAGGGGCAGAACGACAGATTTGTACCTTGTCAGCTCGGGGGTTTGAACTCGCAACCTTCTGGTTACTAGTCCAACGCTCTAACCACTAGGCTACCCTGACGCCCGAAATGACTATTGTAGCTGTAAACGGCTGATTTTTAATGGAATATCTACATAGGCGTACAGAGGCACATTATCAGCAACCATCACTCTTGTGTTCCAATGGAACGTTGTGTTAGCTAATCCAAGTTTATCCTTTAAAAAGGCTAATTGATCATTAGAAAACCCTTTGAATTTATGTTAGCACAGCTGAAAACTATTGTCCTGATTAAAGAAGCAATCAAACTGGCCTTCTTTAGACTAGTTGAGTATCTGGAGCATCAGCATTTGTGGGTTCGATTATAGGCTCACAATGACTAGAAACAAAGAACTTTCTTCCGAAATCGTCAGCCTATTCTTGTTCTAAGAAATTAAGGCTATTCCATGCGAGAAATTGCCAAGAAATTTAAGATCTCGTACAACGCTGTGTGCTACTCCCGTCACAGAACAGCGCAAACTGTCTCTTACCAGAATAGAAAGAGGAGTGGGTGGACCCGGTGTACAACTGAGCAAGAGGACAAGTACACAAAAATGTGCTTTTCTTTAAAAAAGGATATTTCTCAGTGACCCCAAACTTTTGAACAGTAGTGTACGTCCAACCGGCCTCACAACCGCAGACCATGCTTCACCTTTAACCACGCCTCACCTTTAACCACGCCTCACCTTTAACCACGCCTCACCTTTAACCACGCCTCACCTTTAACCATGCCAGTCCAGGACCTCCACATCCGGCTTCTTCATCTGCGGGATCGTCTGAGACCAGCCACCCGAGCAGCTGATGAAACTGTGGGTTTTCCCAATTGAAGAATTTCACAAACTGTCAGAAACGTCTCAGGGAAGCTCATCTGCGTGCTCGTCGTTCTCACTAGAGTCTTGACCTGACTGCAGTTCGGCGTTGTAACCGACTTCAGTGGGCAAATGTTCACCTTCAATAAGCCACTGGCACACTGGAGAATCATAGTTTCAACTGTACCGGGCAGATGGCAGACAGCGTTGTATAGTGGTGTGTGGGTGAGTGGTTTGCTAATGTCAGTGTTGTGAACAGAGTGTCCCATGGTGGCGGTGGGGTTATCATATGGGCAGGCATAACCTACAGACAATGAACACAATTGCATTTTATCAATGGCAATTTGAATGCACAGTGATACCGTGAAGAGATCCTTAGGCCCATTCATGCCATTCATCCACCGCCATCACCTCATGTTTTAGCATGTCACAAGGATCTGTACGCAATTCCTGGAAGCTGAAAATGTCCCAGTTCTTCCATGGCCTGTATACTCACCAGACATGTCACCTTTTGAGCATGTTTGGGAAGCTATGGATTGATGTGTACGACAGCGTGTTCCAGTTCCAGCCAATATCTAGCAACTTCGCAGAGCCATTGAAGAGGACTGGGAAAACATTCCATATACCACAATCAACAGCCTGATTAACTCTATGCGAGGGAGATGTGTTGCAGTCCATGAGGCAAATGGTGGTCACACCAGATACTGACTGTTTTTTTTATCCACGCCCCTACCTTTTAAAAAAGGTATCTGTGACCAAGAGATGCAAATCTGTATTCCCAATCATGTGAAATCCATAGATTAGGGCCTGATGAATTTATTTCAATTGACTGATTTCCTTATATGAACTGTCAGTAAATCTTTGGAATTGTTGCATGGACTCTACAAGGTGTTTGAAAGCGTTCCATAGGGATGCTGGCCCATGTTGACTCACACATCTATTTAGGCGAGGTGCTGGCTAGCGGAGTAGAACACTTGAAAAATGAAAGGAGAGCCGCACACTCTAGGAGCTCAGATGCAATAATTGAATAACCTAATATCCAACGTTTCGACAGACAAGCTGTCTTCATCAGGGTATAATGGCAAACACTGCGGGGTGACTAGTTTATATAGTGTCAAAGGACACACACAGGTGTCTGTAATCATGGCCGGGTGTGGCCTGATATTATTGGTTATTTCTCAGATATAAAATAACATACCAAAAACATGAATGGATAGCATACGATCGTAGATACAATTTGGCAACAGAGGCCTACAAACAATCACAAGAATGGCTTCAGATTTAAAGTCTATGTTGAGACCGAAGGGAGCAAGGGTCTTTAAATTAAAGATCCAGGCAGCCTCTCGGTTTAACAATAAATTCTCGAGGTCGCCCCCTCTCCTAGGGAGGGTGACATGTTAGATGCCGATATAACGTAGGGATGAAATCGAGTGGTTTGCTTCTAAAAAGTGGGCCGCAACTGGATAAGTTGAGTTTTTGCACCTAATGGTGCTACGATGCTCCGAGATTTGTACTTTTAATTCAAACTTTGTTTTACCCACATACTTTTTAACACAAAGACAAGTTATAAGATAAATAACTGCCTTAGCGGAGCATGTGATAACACCTTTAATTAGGGTCTGTTTCCCTGTTTGGGGATGTTTGAAGGATCTACATTTGAAGTCGGAAGTTTACATACACTTAGGTTGGAGTCATTAAAACTTGTTTTTCAAACACTCCAATCATTTCTTGTCAACAAGCTATAGTTCTGGAAAGTCGGTTAGGACATCTACTTTGTGCATGACACAAGTCATTTTTCCAACAATTGTTTACAGACAGATTATTTCACTTGTAATTTACTGTATCACAATTCCAGTGGGTCAGAAGTTTACATACACTAAGTTGACTGTGCCTTTAAACAGCTCGGAAAATTCCAGAAAATGATGTCATGGCTTTAGAAGCTTCTGATAGGCTGATTGACATCATTTGAGTCAATTGGAGGTGTACCTGTGGATGTATTTCAAGGCCTACCTTCAAACTCAGTGCCTCTTTGCTTGACATCATGGGAAAATCAAAAGAAATCAGCCAAGACCTCAGAAAGAAATTTGTAGACCTCCACAAGTCTGGTTCATCGTTGGGAGCAATTTCCAAACACCTGAAAGTACCACATTCATCTGTACGAACAATAGTATGCAAGTATAAACACCATGGGACCACGCAGCTGTCATACCGCTCAGGAAGGAGACGCGTTCTGGCTCCTAGAGAGGAACATACTTTGGTTCGAAAAGTGCAAAGCAATCCCAGAACAACAGCAAAGGACCTTGTGAAGATGCTGGAGGAAACCGGTACAAAATAATCTATATCCACCGTAAAACAAGTCCTATATCGACATAACATGAAAGGCCACTCAGCAAGGAAGAAGCCACTGCTCCAAAACTGTCATAAAATAGCCAGACTACGGTTTGCAACTGCACATGGGGACAATGGTCGTACTTTTTGGAGAAATGTCCTCTGGTCTGATGAAACAAAATATAACTGTTTGGCCATGATGACCATCATTATGTTTGGAGGAAAAAGGGGGATGGATGCTTGCAAGCCGAAGAACACCATCCCAACCGTGAAGCACGGGGGTGGCAGCATCATATTGTGGGGGTGCTTTGCTGCAGGAGGGACTGGTGCACTTCACAAAATAGATGGCATCATGAGGTAGGAACATTTTGTGGATATATTGAAGCAACATCTCCAGACATCGGTCAGGAAGTTGAAGCTTGGTCGTAAATGGGTCTTCCAAATGGACAATGACCCCAAGCATACTTCCAAAGTTGTGGCAAAATGTCTTAAGGACAACAAAGTCAAGGTATTGGAGTGGTCATCACAAAGCCCTGACCTCAATCCCATATAATTGTTTTTGGCAGAACTGAAAAAGCGTGTGCGAGCAAGGAAGCCTACAAACCTGACTCAGTTACACCAGCTCTGTCAGGAGGAATGGGCCAAAATTCACCCAATTTATTGTGGGAAGCTTGTGGAAGGCTACCCGAAATGTTTGACACAAGATAAACAATTTAAAGGCAATGCTTCCAAATACTAATTGACTGTATGTAAACTTTTTACCCACTGGGAATGTGATGAAAGAAATGAAAGCTGAAATAAATAATTCTCTCTACTATTATTCTGACATTTCAGATTCTTAAAATAAAGTGGTGATCCTAACTGACCTAAGACAGGGCATTTTTACTAGGATTAAATGTCAGGAATTGTGAAAAATTGAGTTTAAATGTATTTGGCTAAAGTGTATGTAAACGCCTGACTTCAACTGTAAATTTATAAGTGCCATTGCATTGAGCACAGCCATTACACTTGAAGTTTTACACTTGTAGTTTCCATCCAGTAGGGGCACAAATAGATGTTGTGCAGGGATATCTTGGGGTGTTAAATCAGAGTTTACCAATTGATCTCTGAGATTTTTGCCCCACAAGAATACGACCAAGAAAACACATTACTGATACTGTCATTCGATCTTAGAATGTGCCAATGTTTGTGAACAATTCCCTTAATTTGTTCAGAACACTTTGAATAGCGGGTAGTTAGAACGCAAGAATGTTTCTTTTTGCGAGACTGACCTTGAAAAAGATCATGTCTCGGTTTGTTTAGGATTTTCTCAATGGCAGTATTAATCTGTCCATTTTTGTATCCCCTCTCCTTGAATTTTCTTTGCGTCTCAGACAGATTTCTGTCGAAATCGGATTGTTCTTTTGCTAATTCTTTTGACTCTACAGAATTGGCTGTAGGGAAAAGTGTTTTTCAAGGGAATCGGGTGACAGCTATCAGCCCTGAACAAACTGTTAAGATCAGTAGGTTTTCTGTAAAGATAAATGTATAGAACATTAATCTCACATAAACTCAGAAGATCAAAGAAACTGATTTGACGTGTGTCAGCTTGCATAGTAAATCTCAGATGCTCAGAACAAGAGTTAAGAAAAACATGGAATGCCTGGAGCTGTTTTGCATCACCCCTCCATAGAACAAAAATATCATCAATATACCATTTCCAAATAATGATGTTAGGCAAGAAAACATTCACTGCAATGCTTCCCACAGTTGTCAAGTTGGCTGGAAGTCCTTTGGGTGATTGACCATTCTTGATACACACGGGAACACACGGGAAAACCCAGCAGAGTTGCAGTTCTTGACACAAACCACCTGGCACCTTCTACCATTGTCATGGTTCCACCTGTCAACAGAGGGCGGCAGAGACCGTCCTAGAGACATTAATTGACACTCAGGTGTGTCCTACTACTCATTATGATGTACCTGTTAAAAAAGGTGTGTGTTCTGGTTTCCTTTGCAAAAGCTTGAATTGTTTACCGTGTTTGTTTGTTTCCTGAGTGAGTTTTTGAGATGAAGTGTTTGTTGTTTTTCCCATGGTACTGTGATCCTGTGGCTACTGTTTATCAGTGAAGTATTTATGTTTATCTTTAACCCCTGATTCCTTGTCTGGTCTCTTCTCTGCACCTGGGTCCAACCTCACCACGTCACAACCATACTCAGTTCAAAGGCAATTCAATATTTTGTCTTGACAATTCACCCACTGAAGGACACACACACACAATCAATGTCTCAATTGTTTCAAGGCTTAAAAGTCCCTTTTTAACCTGTCCCTCCTTTATCTACACTGATTGAAGTGGTTTTAACAAGTAACGTCAATAAGGGATCATAGCATTTACTTGGTCATGGAAAGAGCAGGTGTCCTTCATTTGTTGTACACTTTGGTCTGAATGCCAAGCGTCACGTCTGGTGGAAGCATAGCACCAACCCTATGGTGAAGCATGGTGGTCGCAGCATCATGCTGTGGGAATGTTTTTCAGCGGCAGGGACTGGGAGATTAGTTAGGATCGAGGCAAAGATGAATGGAGCAAAGTACAGAGAGCTCCTTGATGAAAACCTGCTCCAGAGCGTTCAGGACCTCAGACTGGGGCGAAGGTTCACCTTCCAACAGAACAACGACCCTAACCACACAGCCAAGACAACGCAAGAGTACCTTCGGGGCAAATCAAATCAAATGTATTTATAAAGCCCTTCTTACACCAGCTGATATCTCAAAAGTGCTGTACAGAAACTCAGCCTAAAACCCCAAACAGCAAGCAATGCAGGTGTAGAAGCACTGTGGCTAGGAAAAACTCCCCAGAAACGCCAAAACCTAGGAAGAAACCTAGAGAGGAACCAGGCTCTGAGGGGTGGCCAGTCCTCTTCTGGCTGTGCCGGGTGGAGATTATAACAGAACATGGCCAAGATGTTCAAATGTTCATAGATTACCAGCAGGGTCAAATAATAATAATCACAGTGGTTGTCGAGGGTGCAACAGGTCAGCACCTCAGGAGTAAATGTCAATTGGCTTTTCATAGCCGATCAAGTCTCTAAATGTCCTTGAGTGGGCCAGCCAGAGCCCAGACTTGAACCTGATCAAACATCTCTGGAGAGACCTGAAAATAGCTGTGCAGCAACACTCCCCATCCAACCTGATAGAGCTTGAAATGATCTGCAGAGAAGAATTGGAGAAACTCCCCAAATACAGGTGTGCCAAGCTTGTAGCATCATACCCAAGAAGACTCAATGCTGTAATCTCTGCAGAAGGTGCTTCCACAAAGTACTTAGTAAAGGGTCTGAATACTTATGTTAATATGATATATATATATATATATATATATATATATATATATATATATAAAATCAGTTTTTGCATTGTCATTATGGGGTATTGTGTATAGATTGATGAGGGAAAAAAAATCAATAAATTTTAGAATAAGGCTGTAACGTAATAACATTTGGAAAAAGTCAATGGGTCTGAATACCTTTCGAAGGCACTGTATGTACATGTGGACCAGTGGAATCTATACTGAATATAAATGCAACATACAACAATTTCAACGATTTTACTGAGTTTTAGTTCATATTTTCATATATAAGGAAATCAGTCAATTGAAATAAATTCATTAGGCTCTAATCTATGGATTTCACATGATTGGGCAGGGGCACAGCCATGCGTAGGCATTGGAGGGAATAGGCCCAGCCAATGGGGCACAGACATGCGTAGGCATGGGAGGGAATAGGCCCAGCCAATGGGGCACAGCCATGCGTAGGCATTGGAGGGAATAGGCCCAGCCAATGGGGCACAGACATGCGTAGGCATTGGAGGGAATAGGCCCAGCCAATGGGGCACAGACATGCGTAGGCATGGGAGGGAATAGGCCCAGCCAATGGGTTCAGCCATGCGTAGGCATGGGAGGGAATAGGCCCAGCCAATGGGGCACAGCCATGCGTAGGCATTGGAGGGAATAGGCCCAGCCAATGGGGCACAGACATGCGTAGGCATGGGAGGGAATAGGCCCAGCCAATGGGGCACAGACATGCGTAGGCATGGGAGGGAATAGGCCCAGCCAATGGGTTCAGCCATGCGTAGGCATGGGAGGGAATAGGCCCAGCCAATGGGGCACAGCCATGCGTAGGCATTGGAGGGAATAGGCCCAGCCAATGGGGCACAGCCATGCGTAGGCATTGGAGGGAATAGGCCCAGCCAATGGGGCACAGCCATGCGTAGGCATTGGAGGGAATAGGCCCAGCCACTTAAAAAAAAAAAGATTTAACCTTTATTTAACTGGCAGCCAGTTAAGAACAAATTCTTATTTACAATGACGGCCTAGGAACATTGGGTTAACTGCCTTGTTCAGGGGCAGAACGACAGATCTTGTCAGCTCGGGGATTTGATCTAGCAACCTTTTGGTTACTGCCCAACACCCTAACCACTAGGCTACCTGCCGCACTTGGGAACCAGGTCCAACCACTGGGGCACCAGGCCCAGCCAATCAGAATGAGTTTTTCCCCACCAAAGAGCTTTATTATAAGACAGAAATACTCCAGTTTCATCAGCTGTCCGGGTGGCTGGTCTCAGATGATCCCGCAGGTGAAGAAGCCGGATGTGGAAGTCCCGGGGTGGCGTGGTTACACGTGGTCTGCGGTTGTGAGGCCGGAGACCACGAATTCTCTAAAATGACGCTGGAGGTGGCTTTTGGTATAGAAATTAACATTCAATTCTCTGGCAACAGCTCTGGTGGACATTCCTGCAATCAGGTGGATGGATTATATTGTCAAAAGAGAAATGCTCACTAACAGGGAGGTAAACAAATGTGTGCACAACATTTGAGAAAAATAAGCTTTTTGTGCATATGGAACATTTCTGGGATCTTTTACTTCAGCTCATGAAACATGGGACCAACCCTTTACACGTTGCCTTTATATTTTTGTTCAATATACATCACTATACAGTTCAAGAGTTTGGAGGAAAAAGGAAAATGGCACATGTGGTCCTTTGTAAATGCCTTTGAGAGAACATCTAAGGATGATCATGGAAAATGTTTCAGTGACCTCTCCACGGAACACAGAAGGATTCTGTGATAGAACCATACATCTGTGAAACCCCCCCCCAAATAACAGGGGGAGTGTCTTGCTCTCTTGAGTAAATCTCTGTTCCGCTCCCCCTTAAAGACCCATTTCTAAGAACTCCTTTATTAAATCATCCTGACATAGTATTAACCTGCTAAAGATAAGTATGTGTTTCCACCATTGGAAAGATTCAGTATCCACCTCCTGAGAAAGATTGGTTCCAGCATGTTACTAATAACTCAGTATAAATGCCTGTCTGAAGTGGGGAAGGGAGAGAAGACAGGAAAGGAGTAAGTCTAAGTAAGGCTGCTAGTAGGAATGAGTCTTCACTCTGACGATACTAAGAGAGGGGGAGGTGGTGTCCACTCATCTCCTGGGAAAGATTGTTTCGATGGAAGGAATCCCACAAGGGGAGAATAAATAAGCAGCCAGTTGGAAAGTACTCTGCGAGTCTCAGAAGAGCCGGAGAGAGCTGGGGAGAGAGCTGGGGAGAGAGCCGGGGAGAGAGCCGGGGAGAGAGCTGGGGAGAGAGCCGGGGAGAGAGCTGGGGAGAGAGCCGGGGAGAGAGCTGGGGAGAGAGCCGGGAGAGAGCCGGGGAGAGAGCCAGGGAGAGAGCCGGGGAGAGAGCTGGGGAGAGAGCCGGGAGAGAGCCGGGGAGAGAGCCAGGGAGAGAGCCGGGGAGAGAGCCAGGGAGAGAGCTGGGGCCTCTTGGCACTGGGACGGTTTTGATCAAGTCTGGGGGAACGTTCACATCATAAGCCCCCGCTGGCATCACAGAGCCATGCCAGGCTGTCATTCCCACATCACTTAACACTGGCTGGCTGAACACTGACTGAATGAACACTATTGACTGCCTATAAGCAACTCGGGCCTATAGAGCATCCATCCATCCATGAGGCTGGGAACAAACTGAACATAGCAAATAGCAGCGGTGTCGAAAGCAGAGCTGGTGCTTTGTTTCTTTTTACCCCCCCCCCCCCCGCCCCCCCCCCCCCCCATCTATTGTGTTACAATAGATGGCAGGGCTCACCTGCGACTGTGCCTATGATATAAAGGAGCTATGGCTGTGTGAATAATTTACAAAAACAAGGTGATTCCAGGGCACGGGTTATTCTCCCTGGGCAGCTGTCTCTGCTCTGCCAATCCCTTTGATATAGCAGTAATTTCATGCTCAGCAAAATGTGAAAGTCATTTGCATTTGTTTAATTAGGACAGTTTTTTTTATTGTGGGTAAGGCCTTTTCTGTGGTACATTATATGCAGAGACAGTAAATGGTTCATAATAAATGTAAGATCAAAACATCTCCACTGTGCTGCTTTTAATTCAGTGACGCTGATTCAAGGAAATTATCAAACCCCTATCCCCTCACCTTTGACCTTTTGTTTTGTCTTAGCAACAATTAGCATACAGAACCAACAAATTAGCCATGTAAATACACTCCACGTTTATTCATACATAAGTGTCACCGTGTTCATTTATCATCATAAAGCATAATGGATTGTTTCAAGTCATGAACTGAATTTAAATTATTGTTCTGAATATTCTGGAGTAATAATATAATAATATGCATTAATAATATACAGTAATAATCTACTCTGTTGCTCATTTCACCTTAACTCATGGATAGAGACCAACTCTTCCATCCTGCATTTTGTTTTTACATGCAAGGTCCATTTCTATGTTAGTCTTGCACTGTGCATATGTTCTATGCTGTATATGTTAACTGTAATGTACATGGCTGAATACATCATGCTCAGATGTCTGTATGCTTTAGGTCCAGTGTACAGGAGTAACTGGTACCCTTTTGATCACATGACGGCTCAATATGTTAAGAGATTTCTGCCAATCAGAGAGATGCTGCTGTTGATCCATGACAATCTAGTCATCTGTTGAGAGATGAGAAAGAGGGACTGGGTCCAAGAGAAAGCAGGTGGTCTGCTGAGGACTGACAATAAGGACTGACAATGAGGACTGTTTAGGAATGTTTAGGTATGACGTATGATAACCTCTATCCATACATTGCTTTTGTTACATGTGTTATGTAAACTATACCAATTATTTAGCTTTTCATTCTTGGTTCCAAGTCATTATATTGATGGAGTATGCAGATCAAACATTTTCTGGGGGCCAAAAATGTTAATAATAGTGGCTTGTTTAGAAAAACAAAGTCGGGATTGCAGTCACTCTTTGTTCCTAGACTGCTTTCAGTGTAGGGCTATCTAAATATGTAATTTTCTCTAATCTATCCTTTTAAGACTTTAAATGTTAAAAAAAACACTTTCAGCGGTTCCATTTCGATGCCAGCACCTCACCCCATTAGCTGTACCTTCCTCTTTCATCCTGAATCACAACACTCCCTCCAAAAGATGACAAGGCACTTATCCTAATTTCAGAAAATAAAATGATAACCGTGAGTACTTGCTGAGGCATGATGAGTGAGCATTACATTATCAGCTGTATTATTAAGAGCCGATAGTGGCCTCCTAGCCCTGGCTTCCTCAAGCCCTTACATAAAGTCAAATGAAAAACATAACAAATAACCTTGCTTAACCTGATGCTGTGCTCTCCAGCGAGGCACTTCCCCCTTTTGCTAATGATCAAGACACAGCTAAGATTAAAAGTGACAAGGCCTCAGGAGCTCTGAGTGTCAGTGGCACTAGGCTGGAGAAGAACCAGTCAGAGTCCGGCAGTACCCACTCCTAATACTGTACCAGCAACAAGCCTGGCATAGCCCTGGCATGGCAGAAAAGGGCCATCGTCAAATAGATGAAAACACATTCACACCATGGAGGGTCAAAATGACACACCTCTCATGTAACCCACTGAGAGCTTAAAGGAAATTAATCCTTGTCACCTCAGTATCTGATTTGTCAAAATATTTAATGGATTTTCAGTGTCATATTTTCAGTACAGTGGAGAGCGAAAAAATAATGAAATGATGCAGACTATTTTGGGCTGCGAAAGCTCGTTCTGCCGAGAGACACACGTGTGAAACTGAGTATATCTGGAGAATGTGCTCATGATCAGCTGACATGTTAGCAGAATGTCTGTCTGTCGTGTTTTTTCTTTCAACAAAGAATGAGTTCTTGATTACCTTGTTAAACAAAAAAAGGACCATGTTCATTCATAAGACTATGAGCTAGTGGGATCTGATCAGCTTTAAACTAGACGAAATAGGATCTAAATCTCTCTGAGACATTTACAAATTCAGGTTTGTTCAAGGGATAAGTAAATACAATTCATCAACTGCAGTCAGGCAAATCACCATAATATTGTATCATTTTCTAGCCTTCCAGTTCAGTCTGTTTAATCCGATTTAAGAACTTGGTTTTCCATGTGGCGTTTTCTGAATGAAAAAACGGATATAATCTCATGGCCCCAGAATATTGAATTATGGGCCGCTCGTCTACCCAGAGCTTACACACACACACTCTCTCTCTCTCTCTCTTAGTGACTCCTGGACAGGTATAGCTAGCGATATGATTTATGTGCTAATCCTTTGAGTGGAAATGTGATATTAAGAGAGTGCCGTCACAGAAACAAGATATGTCTAGAAAACGCAAAAAGTCAGTAAAGTCCACCATGCGTTATATTATTTTCTGGGAAAAATAAAAAACATTTGATTGATTTGATGGAGGGGAGTTTTTTGATACCTTACAATAGTTTTTGGCAGGTAATGTCCTCTATAAACTGTCCTTCATGGAACGTAACTACATTGTACCTGAAAGTACAGTACAGAGCATTTCAAATATTAAACCCGTATCTCAAACTTTCCTTTGGATTTGTGTCGTAGATATTAGAATGTTTTAGTGTAAGTAGCCATTGATTGAAAGCCACTGAACAGAAAATACCCTAGGGCTAGACAATGTAAGCCTTTTGTTGTCTGTCTGTCCAGCTACGCTCACAGTAATCAAATGACTGTCTTTGGGATAACATTTGGTTCCTCTGTAAAGTTTCTCCTCCCGTGACCTTAAATGGAAAGGTATTGGAAACTTATACAGTAGCTTACAGCTAGTAACAAATTGTAAGTAGCAACTGAGTAGAACAGTGTTTTAGGACAGTGTTTTCCACACGTTTTCTCGAGTACCCCCAGCCAGTTCCACAATTGAAGTATCAGCAGCACACCTGATTAAACAAACCAAGGGCTTGAGGATAAGTTGAGCAGTTGAATCAGGTGTGCTTGTAATACAACAACACAACACAGCAGTGGTAGGCCTGATCATAGACAATGACGAGACAGCCTATAGGGAGGAGGTCAGAGACCTGGCCGTGTGGTGCCAGAATAACAACCTATCCCTCAACATAGCCAAGACTAAGGAGATGATTGTGGACTACAGGAAAAGGAGGACCGACGGGGCTGTCATGGAGTAGGTTGAGAGCTTCAAGTTCCTCGGTGTCCACATCAATAACAAACTAGAAGGGTCCAAACACACCAAGACAGTTGTGAAGAGGGCACGACAAAGCCTGTTCCCCCTCAGGAAACTAAAAAGATTTGGCATGGGTCCTCAGATCCTCAAAATGTTCTACAGCTGCAACATCGACAGCATCCTGACTGGTTGCATCACTGCCTGGTATGGCAATTGCTCGGCCTCTGACCACAAGGCACTACAGAGGGTAGTGCGTACGGCCCAGTACATCACTGGGGCTAAGCTGCCTGCCATCCAGGACCTCTACACCAGGCGGTCAGAGGAAGGCCCTAAAAATTGTCAAAGACCCCAGCCACCCCAGTCATAGACTGTTCTCTCTACTACCGTATGGCAAGCGGTACCGGAGTGCCAAGTCTTGGACAAAAAGGCTTCTCAACAGTTTTTACCCCCAAGCCATAAGACTCCTGAACAGGTAATCAAAATGGCTACCCGGACTATTTGCATTGTGTGCCCCCCCAACCCTCCCCAAACTCTCTTTTTACGCTGCTGCTACTCTCTGTTTATCATATATGCATAGTCACTTTAACTATACATTAATGTACATACTACCTCAATTGGGCTGACCAACCAGTGTTCCCGCACATTGGCTAAAAGGGCTATTTACATTGTGTCCCTCCACCCACCACCCGCCAACAACTCTTTTACGCTACTGCTACTCTCTGTTCATCATATATTCATAGCCACTTTAACCATATCTACATATACATACTACCTCAATCAGCCAGACTAACCGGTGTCTGTATGTAACCTCGCTACTTTTATAGCCTCGCTACTGTATATAGCCTGTCTTTTTACTGTTGTTTTATTTCTTTACTTAACTATTGTTCACCTAACACCTTTTTTTCACTATTGGTTAGGGGCTGTAAATAAGCATTTCACTATAAGGTCTGTTGTACCTGTTGTATTCGGCGCACGTGACAAATAAACTTTTATTTTATTTGAATAGAACACATCAAGTACAAGGATTTCTCTGGGGGAACTTGGGAAGATGTTTGGGAAACACTGGAGTAGGATAGATAGCAGTGGTGGAAAAGTACCGTATTGTCATACTTGAGTAAAAGTAGAGATACCTTAATAGAAAAAGACTCATGTAAAAGTGAAAGTCACCCAGTTAACTACTACTTGAGTAAAAGTCTAAAAGTATTTGGTTTGAAATATACAAAAGTATCAAAAGCAAATGTAATTGCAAAAATATACTTAAGTATCAAAAGTAAAAGTACAATTATAAATAATTTCAAGTTCCTTATAGTAAGCAAACCAGATGGTACCATTTTCAATTTACAGATAGCCAGGGGAACACTCCAACACTCAGAAATAATTTACAAATGAAGCATATGTGTTTAGTAAGTCTGCCAGATCAGAGGTAGAAGGTATGACCAAAGTTGTTTGCTTGATAAGTGTGCGAATGGGACCATTTTCCTGGCCTGTTAAGCATTCAAAATGTAGTGGTGTAAAAGTAGAAGTTGTCTAGTAAAGTGCAGATACCCCAAAAAACTACTGAAGTAATATTTTAAAGTCGTTTTACTTATTAAGTACTTTACTGTTACGGTGCGTGAATGAGGACCCAAAAGCGAATTAACGTAAACAGAGCTTCTTTAATAACAAAACATACGTAGGCTCAGATGGACCGGCAGATTCCGACAGGACAGGACAAGGTTGCAGCAAACATGACGATAGTCTGGTTCAGGCATGAATAACACAAACAAGAATCCGACAAAGACAGAAACAAAAACAGAGAGAGATATAGAGGACTAATCAGAGGGAAAAAGGGAACAGGTGGGAAAAGGGGTGACGAGGTAGTTAGGAGGAGACAAGGAACAGCTGGGAGAAAGAGGGGGAGAAAAGGTAACTTAATAACGACCAGCAGAGGGAGACAGGGTGAAGGGAAAGGACAGAAACAAGACACAACATGACAATACATGACATTTACACCACTGATAGATAGAGATGAAGACAGACAGAGGTGGAGAAGGATGTGGAGATGGAGGTGGAGGAGAAGTGGAACTAGAGATAGAGGTGGAAGAGGAGGAAGTTGAGATAGTGCTGGAGATACCTAGTCAGTTGTCCAAATGTGTCTTCTGCATTTAACCCAACACCTCTGAATCAGAGAGGTGCAGGGGGCTGCCTTAATCAACATGCGTGTCTTCAGCTCCTGGAGAACAATGGGTTAACTGCCTTGCTCAGAACAACAGATTTTTACCTTGTCAGCTCAGAGATTTAATCCAGCAACCTTCCAGTTACTGGCCCAACACGCTAACGACTAGGCTATCTGCTGCCAGGTGGAGAAGGAGATAGTGGAGATAAAGACAGATGTTTAAGTGGAGATGGAAGAGGTTGAGACAGTGGAAATAGAGGTGGTGGTAAGGGGGATACCTAGTCAGTTGTCCAAATGTGTCTTCCACATTTAACCCAACCCCTCTGAATCAGAGAGTTGCAGGTGCCCAGGGAACGGTGTGTTAACTTCCTTGCTCAGGGGCAGAACGGGTGTTCGATCCAGACACTAGGCTACCTGCCGCCAGGCGGAGATAGAGGAGGAGGAGATAGAGGTGAAATAGAGGTGAAATAGAGATATAGAAGTGGAGTTGGAGATAGTGAGATAGAGGTAGAGGTGGAGATCGAGGTGGGGTGGAGATGGAGGTGGAGATGGAGGTGGCGATAGAGGTGGAGGAGGAGATGGAGGAGGTGGAGTTGGAGTTGGACTTAGAGGAGGTGGAGATACAGGTGGAACTAGAGATTGAGGTGGAGATGGAGGTGGAGGTGGAGATTGAGGTGGAGGTGGAGATAGTGGAGGGGGTGGAGGTAGAGGAGGAGGTGGAGATGGAGGTGGAGGTCGAGGTGGAGTTCGAGATAGCAGTGGAGATAGAGGTGGCGGTGGAAATAGAGGTGGAGGTGATTATAGAGGTGGAGCTGAAGATAGAGAGGGAGGAGGAGATAGAGGTGGAGGGTGAGATAGACGTGGAGATATATGTGGAGATAGTGGAGGAGGTGTATATAGAGGTGGTGGTGGAGATAGAGATGATGATAGAAGTGGAGGTGTAGATAGAGTTGGAGATAGAGGGGACGTGGAGGTAGAGGTGTAGGTGGTGTAGAGGAGGTGGAGATAGAGGTGGATATACAGATAGAGGTGCAGATAGAGGTGGAATTAGAGATGGACGTGGAGATGAAGGTGGGGATAGAGGTGGAGATAGAGTGGAGGTGGTGGAGGAGGAGGTGCAGATAGAGGTGCAGATAGAGATAGAGGTGGAGATAGAGGTGGAGATAGAGTGGAGGAGGAGGTGCAGATAGAGGTGCAGATAGAGGTACAGATAGAGATGGAATTAGAGATGGAGGTGGAGATGAAGGTGGAGATAGAGGTGGGGATAGAGTGGAGGTGGTGGAGGAGGAGGTGCAGATAGAGGTGCAGATAGAGATAGAGGTGGAGATAGCGGTGGAGATAGCGGTGGAGATGGAGATAGAGGTGGAGATAGAGGTGGACATAGAGGTGGAGGTGGAAATTGAGGTGGAAATTGAGGTGGAGGTGATTATAGAGGTGGAGCTGAAGTTAGAGAGGGAGGAGGAGATAGAGGTGGAGGTGGAGATAGAGGTGCAGATAGAGGTGCAGATAGAGATAGAGGTGGAGATAGAGGTGGAGATGAAGGTGGAGATAGAGTGGAGGTGGTGGAGGAGGAGGAGGAGGAGGTGCAGATAGAGGTGCAGATAGAGGTGGAGATAGAGATAGAGGTGGAGATGGAGATAGTGGAAGAGATGGAGGAGGGGGTGGAAGGGAGGTGGATATAAAGATGGAGGTGGAGATAGATATGAAGAAAGAAGTGGAGATAGAGATGAAGATTGTGGTGGAGATAGAGGGGAGATAGAGGTGGAGGTGGACGTGGATGAGGTGGAGTAGGTGGTGATAGAGGAAGAGAAGGTGGAGGTGGAGATAGAGGGGGAGGAGGAGATAGAGATAGCCCATGAGTAGAGGGCTGGATTGTGTAAACGAAAAGGAAGAATATTACAAACTGCATGCTGCTGAAGATGGTGTCAGAAACCGCAGGCGATGTTCGTGTGTCTATCAACTGAGTCTCTGTCCACAAGTTTTAAGGCAACGCCTGAGAGAGGTAATATACCCTACATATACATATTTAATCTCCAGCCCTCTTGCTGGTTATTTTTCCAGACACGTTCAACCACGCTTCATCTGAAATTCTGAATGATCTAAAGCACTTCTGTTTTACTGTGCTGCAAATGTGTGTGTGTGTGTGTGTGTGTGTGTGTGTGTGTGTGTGTGTGTGTGTGTGTGTGTGTGTGTGTGTGTGTGTGTGTGTGTGTGTGTGTGTGTGTGTGTGTGTGTGTGTGTGTGTGTGTGTGTGTGTGTGTGTGTGTGTGTGTGTGTGTGTGTGTGTGTGTGTGTGTGTGTGTGTGTGTGTGTGTGTGTGTGTGTGTGGCTCCTGAGTGGTGCAGTGGTCTAAGGCACTGCATCTCAGTGCAGGAAGCGTCATTGCAGGCCCTGGTTCAAATCCAGGCTGCATACCATTTGGCCGTGATTGGGAGTCCCATAAGGCGGCGCACAATTGGCCCAGCGTCGTTCGGGTTTGGCCGGGGTAGGCTGTCATTGTAAATAAGAGTTTGTTCTTAACTGACTTGCCTAGTTAAACAAAAAATATACTCAGAGCTGTGAATATGTGTGTTCTGCAAGTGATGTCTTTCATGAAGCTAGGGATGGAAGGGTGTTTGTGTTTGGGATGTTGGAAAGGACAATGTGGCATGCTGTAATCCCTAGGAACAACTATCTCTCTCAGCACAGTGCATCAACTGGTTAAAGAAAACAGTGGGACATCATAGTGTGATGGAATAAATCATTCTCTCACATTGCTCTCATTTCACTTTTAGCAAGCAGCTGGCCTTATCACTATTAGCTAGAAACTTTTTGTGTCTATGTTATTCTCAATCACACACACACACACACCTCTCACACCACTATCAGCCAAGGCAGTTTTAATATCGTGCAATTCTGTGGTCCTGTACCTCAATGTAATAGAGTTGGCAAGTTAAGCACACTATCCCAGTGCTTGACTATCCTCACAAACCCTCGTGCTGCAAAACAGAGTCTGCCCCATAGTGTGTGTGGAAAGCTGTTAGACGTCTCTGAGACGTTGCCCCTCACTGCATCCCAAATGGCAGCCTATCCCCTATATAGTGCACTACCCATAGGGCTCTGGTCAAAATAGTGCATTACATAGGCGATAGGGCACCATTTGGGACGCAAACCCCGTGTGTTTATGATCCAGTAATGGACGACCATCATTTGCTGTCTTTATCATAACAAACCTGGGATGGCCTTCTCACAACTCACCACCTTGTACACAGTTTCAACTGTCTACAGGTTCACAAGATGTTCAATGTTAAAAACGAGGTTGTGTTCGGTCGCTATGGTAACAGAGCGTATTTTCCCTATCCTTTACAAAGTGCAATGCATTAGAATGATTTTTCCTAATTCCTCGTTAGGTTTCTTCCTAGGACCCTGCCTTCTAGGGAGTTTTTCCTAGCCACTGTGCTTCTGCCTCTGCATTGCTTGCGCTTTGGTGTTTTATCTGTAAAACATTTTGTGCATTACAGCTGGTGATGTAAAAAAGTGCTTTATAAAATAGATTTGATCAATTAGGCCTGGGGTGAAAGTAGAGTTCATTTATCCCTGTTATGAGACCTATATGTAAGCGCACTTGCATGTACACCCCAAAAATGTATTGTCCTAATCATAGGATCTCTGTGGACCTAGTCGTAAAGATTTGTAATTTAACTTTTAAAATGGATGACCTTTTATTGTGTCATAAACACAACCAGTCATGATGTTTTCATCTGATAGCCAAACAATCACTTCAAAGGTGCTCCTTTACTAGGCATGTTCATCCACTCGCAACATATTTCCAGCCTCCAAACAGTGGTTTACACAAAACACCAAAAAGTATAATGACATTAGGCCAGAATTTATACATCCACTGCTGTCCGTGGGCATCTGGGTGTCAGCCACTCGTCTTTGTCTTGGCAAAAATGTTGTGTTCTCATCAAACCACATCGCATTTTGGAGCGTAGAATTTATGCGTCCACAAATTAACAGGTCATCTATGGCACTCAATGGTAACTTTGGTAATTTATACTTAAGTATATACATTTTTTAATGTATTCATATGGTATATTTTTTTATATGTGTGTCCATATTGTCCTTGAGTTTCTATGTAGAGCATATGGTTCAAGAGAAAAAAGCCTAATTAATGAAAAAAGCATCTTATCAACTATGGTATTATTTTCTAACTATTAACTTTTTTCACAACTGCCACCAGTTTGGCACTAAAACATTTACAACAAAGACATATTAACATAGTAAAATAAATAAAAGTGTGTAAAAAAAAAGAAGTTTATAATTCGAAATAATGTTTTTACAGATTATTTTATTTATTTTACATGATAAGGCCACATAGATGGCCAGAGATAATTACAGACACCTGTGATAATCTGAAGTACCCCAAAAGGCCACTAGATGTCATGTGGTAAAATTCCCTAAAAACCTTGAAAGTTACCAAAGTTCTGATAGTTCACTAGTAAACTTCAAAGTTACCAGTTATATACCCTCCCTTTGAAAGTTTCCAGTAATATACCCTCCCTTTGGAAGTTACCGGTAATATACTCTCCCTTTGAAACCTTAGCTGCGATTGTCTTCTCCTTCAACAACTATATGTTCCATTTTGTTTTTGCATTTGATTTAAGCTCTGTGAGCCACCTTTGATGCAGGAGACCGTCACACACACTAATGATAATAGCAATAACAATAATAGGTGAACGGTGTTTACCCCTGGGGGCTGAGGGAGTAGGGAGCTTATGAACACATCGATTTTATGTGACTGAAAGGGACAAAGGGAAAGGAGCACTGACACACAGGCCTAACTGAGATGTTATTGGGTTCCAGTAGCGGTCTGGAAAATCCTGGATTGAAATAGTATTTGTTTATGTTTGTGTATTTTATCAAATACGTTAACTACGGTTGATTTAGCATGTTTGGTGCAATGGAACACAATGGAATAGTCAGAAAAGTTTAAACCCCGTCCATTGGGCACTCTAGGCAGGCTCAATCAAACGCTCAAAGTATTTTAAGGAAAACAAATACTGTTAGGACCCAGATGTGGGCTTGGAGACCTCCATTAGATATCACTCTGAAATCATGGCTGTGGATAGGAGAGAAGCGGTGAAAGTGGCTTGTCCATTCCTTTATTCCCTGTCTTTTCATCCATTTGGATATGCATGGTGGTGAAAAAAGGGTGTCAGGGTCAGGGCTTGTCCCTAGTAATGCAATCAATTAATCAATCAATCAATCACATGTATTTATAGAGCCCTTTCTTATAACAGCAGTTGTCACAAAGTGCTTATACAGAAACTCCAGAGACCGAGCCAAGACCGAGACCGGGAGTGGGACAAGGGGTTCGAGACCGAGTTAAGACCAAGACCAGAAGAACAAGACCAGAGTCCAATTTAAGACCATGATTGTAATTTTGTCAAATCACCTCCATAATAAGAGTTCAAAATGTCCGGTATTTCTGTGTTCATATTTCAGAACAACATATGGATTCTTTAGACATTCAGAATAGTGAAAACATGCATGCTGAGGTAACCCTATGCCTTCAGAGAAGGGCTAAGGATTTATAAAATAATTATTATAATAATAATTTGAATTCTATAACAATTTTAATGATGTTCTGATTTAATTTCTTCAGTTTTTGTTGGAAAGGAAAGGGTTAACACCGAAGAGAAAGAAATATCCATTCAGGATTTTTCTTTGCTGTCTCTGGGGAGATCAATCTAGCTAGCTAAGTCAGCCATTGGCTAGGCCTTTAGAAGCTAAATAAAGACATCTGCCATTCAACTGTATGAGGGCAAAAATGTTTGGAAACTTCTGTCTTCTTGAAGGCCAACGTGTCATTGCGTAATAGCGAGCAGTAGTTTTCCCACGGTCTAGCTAGCAGCGGCTGCAGAAGGTGTTGTTGCTAATTTGTTAGCCCTTTTCAAGAATAACGTTCAACAAGACGTTAAGTTTCAAATGATCATCTGGTGAGTGGAACTGTGTTTTTTATTGCAGTGCGCTCGCTGTTGTTAGCCATCTCATTGAAAGTAACTTATGTGTGTGAAACATTGATGCATTTAATTAAAGTGGAACTGACAGCAACATGAAATCTTATTCAAATCTGCTCATATACTGTACACCCCCAGGAAGAATATAACACTTTCTTAAACATTTTCTGACAAGCGACAACTTAAAATGACCATATATAAGTGTTCATAAATTCTTATGTTTAGGAATTATCTATACTAATGCGTTTGCGAAAGTTCTATAGCAATATAGAGTGGTAAAGCGGCCATGTATTTGGCCAATTAATAGACACTGCAGTAAATAAAACCGAATAAAAACATCTGACTTGTCCAGGAATGGAGTCAACACAGACGGGTTCGCTATAACCAATCAGAGCTACAGTAGGCCTATATACAAACAAGCCATTTGCCACACGGACCTGCCATCATTCATTTGGAACTGGACTGTGTGTTTACAGGCAGATGCAACAGCACAACTTTAGATCATTAGAATGCATTCGCCAAAAGCCACAAATTACACCTGAATGGATTTCTGCAAATATGTAAACATCATGGGAGACCTCTTACATTTGGGAACTTTACAGTCCTATTGTTCAAACAACCACGAAAAGGTTGGCTCTCTCTCCCTCAGTTATGCACCTCAACAATAACTAATGCTAGCCAGAGAAAGATGAGCTAAAATCTAACGAAGGAATATTAGATAAACACTTTTTCAACTTGTTGGCTGTCAAAATTGCACTGATAAGCGATGGGGAATTGTAGCCTCCTTGTCCTTCTGCAGCTTGCCTGCCAATGCATGATTGTCCCAACCAATCACCCAAGCAAACTGGCTAAAGTCGGCTAGCTTGTTAGCTAGCTACTTCCAGATACAAATGAGAGAACACCTCACTCTGACGATTTTACTTGCCGAAGCAGAGCTGCTGGCTGTTTACATGTTATTTAGAGTGTACTTGACTAACTATTACTTTTTTGCCTATGTTTACTGACACCGGTCATATTCAGCAGGTGTTGCGCGTTCGTAAATGAATCAGTTCTGCGCTCTGGTACACTCACACAGAGTGCTTTGAAATCGGAGTAGATAGCCAAAGTTAATTTGTGAATGCGAGAGATATGCTAACTGGACAACAGTCACTCAAGTTCTTGCTAGCTAACCAAATGACACCGGCATCTATAGCTGTGTATAGCCACCAAAGAAACCATATGAAGAGAAAAATTCAGTCACTCACCCACTCCTTCAATGGCATGACATGACATCCTCCTAGCAACTAGCTATCTAGCTAATGTTAGGCTCCGTGTTTTTAGTTTGTTACATAAAAAGTTATGCTAGTTTATTAGCACCGTTATGAATGACTTGGGTTCATTGCCCTTGCTAGTTTGATTGTATTGACTTTCCCAGCCTTAGTTACATTCGTTAAATGTTTTTTGCAATGGGAAGTAATAGTTGTACATTTCGATTAATGGTTGTGTTTTTGTATTCTTATGATTGGGACCTACTGGCTTATTATGTCAGAGTTTATGGACTGCTTATCCTTTAACATCATGCTGTGTGTGACTGCTGTCTTCCCATCGGCTCTATGCAGGGGTGTAGTGGTGCTTTAACATCATGCTGTGTGTGACTGCTGTCTTCCCATCGGCACTATGCAGGGGTGTAGTGGTGCTTTAACATCACGCTGTGTCTGACTGCTGTCTTCCCATCTGCTCTATGCAGGGGTGTAGTGGTGCTTTAACATCATGCTGTGTGTGACTGCTGTCTTTCCTACTGCTCTATGCAGGGTGGTGCCTGGAGTGGTGCCTGGAGAAGTGGGTATAGTTTTGCCACAAAGTTCCCAAACAGCCCCCCAGTGAAGGAAAGGCACCCTGGCACCCTGTTTTCCTATGTTTTGTTTTAATGAGTTTTCTTATAATCTAAGTCCACAATAATGCTTAAACCACATCAATCTGATTGGGTGGGCCTGTCAGGGCTTGGCTCCCCAGTGGGTGGATTGCGATTGTGTTGGCTACTTTGTGCATGATTTATCCATTGTACTACATAATTGACAAGTCTTATACCTCCACTACACTACTTTGATGCACATCAGTAGGGATTAAGAAATGAGTACATGCAATGCCCACTGACAAGAAAGTGGGTATACAGTTTATACCTGCATATACCCTCCACTACACCACTGACCCTTTGTGTTTTACAAAAAGTGCTCTCTCCTACATAAGTGCGCTAGTATTACGGTTGCTGTCCTTTCAGAATCACGAACCTGTCACACAGCCCTTATGAAAAAAGATTGCCGTTTTGAAACTGCAGTAAAAGTGCAGCAATTGCAGTCGACTGTGGTATTTTGGACGCATTAATTGCAGAATAACTTCAGTTTAGTGCAGCTGAACTGTAGTTTACTGCATTGTAACTGCAGTTACACTGCAAAATTACGGCAGTAAAAAAAACAGTGCTATATTTCTGCAGCATACTGCAGTTACACTGCATTCTAACTACAGTGTACTGCAGTTACACTGCATTCTAACTACAGTGTACTGCAGTTACACTGCACTCTGACTACAGTCTTTCTTGTAAGGGACTGAAGGCCTCTAGGTTCGCCACTGCGCAAACATGTCTATAATAGATAAGGCTGTTAAGATATTCATGTTTCAAGAAAGGAGTGTATATATTTGGCCTGCCGAAGGGGTTGTATGCGCTAACAGAATGGAGGCTGATAATTAGGAGTTTTTTACTCCGCTGGTCTCGGCTGGTCTCAGAAAGAAATTACGAGTCCTCGCTGTCCGAGACCAAGTCAAGACCGAGTACAAATGTATCCGACACCGAGACAAGACCGAGTCAATATGTGGTCTCGAGTACTACAGTACTGTTACATGTGTTAGACTATAGACAGAGGAGGAACAATTGCGGTTCATATAACCACTAAATAAGATCCGTTGCTTGATTTAATTGCATGTCAAGTCATTTTGCAGGGGCCCTATAATAGGCTTGTGCAATGCAATGTGATAGCTTTTACATTTGGCACAGAGCCAAGCAAGAGAGGGTTTGGGTATCCATGACTCTGTTATAGAGCCTTTGTCATAGAGCATCAGCCAGCTGTCATGAATGTGAGTATTTGTGCGTGTGTGTGTGTGTGTGTGCGTCTGTGCCTGAGCCTGCCCGCCTACCTGCTGTCGGTGTGTGTGTGTGTGTGTTAGGGATGTGTCACGCATGTGTCTGTTTTGGTACAGTATATGCCCCTGGTGCTACCCAAGCCACGTAGCCTAGACAACTGTCATGGCTGCCTGTCTATGTGTTGATACACCGGCTCATTGATCTAAAACAGTGAACCCATCCACTCCTGAAGAGACCTGCTGGCACCAGTCCACCCACTCAACCAACCACCCTGGGTCCGTTTTCCATCCCAATTCCCAGACCCCTCTTCCCTGTCCCCACTGCATCCAGTGAAGGTGTAAGTACTATTGGCTACCTATCAACCTTGGAAACCGTATCTCTTTTATCCAGGAGAGCTCTACATTGTTTTTATTCTTATATTTGTGACAAGAGTAAAGTGATCCGAAGGATCGGAGTGTGTCTGCCAGTCTGCCAGAGAGAGGGAGAGGGAATGAAAGGGGGAATGAGAGAGAGAGCATTGGAGAAAGAGCGAGCCAGAGAGAGGGAGAGAGACAGTGAGAGAGAAAGAGTGAAGCACTATCCATTTTTTTAAAGCATTTGACTGAATAAAACATTAACCAGCTGCACAGTGAAAATTACTCAATCACCAATCAGCCGGCCCGTGAAGATGTCAGCCATTAGACTTACTACTTCATTCCTCGGTTCCCTATATTTACACGTGCGTGATGCACGACATGCATGTTATGTTAGCGATCACGTGTGTCACAGTCAAGGGTTCACAGGTGGGTGCCTGCCATGAAAAGCCTGCTGGATGCGTTCAATGGTAATGGGTACAACACACATGTGCACATCACCGCTCAGCCCCACATGTAATCTGTGACAGGGCTATGCTGATGTAACAGTATAGCTTCCATCCCTCTCCTCGCCCCTACCTGAGCTTGAACCAGGGACCCTCTGTACACATCGACAACAGCCACCCTCAAAGCATCGTTACCCATCGCTCCACAAAAGCCACGGCCCTTGCAGAGCAAGGGGAACAACTACTTCAAGGTCTCAGAGCGAGTGACGTCACCGATTGAAATGCTATTAGCGCGCACCCTGCTAACTAGCTAGCCATTTCACATCGGTTACACTGTCACTGCAGGAAAACAGGGGTCACTTATTACTCAACGTGGGTAGGTGCTTATTAAGGTGCTTTTTTTCAAGTCTTATAATGCATTATGACTGCATTATATTGTATTATAAGACATGAGTGCCCATGATCTGTCATACGTGTCTATGACACTCCTGTAATGTCAGGCAGTTGAATGTGTTACATAGAGACAATGCCCTTTTATTAAAATCAAGCATTCTACATGTCAGATTTAACTAAAGCTTTACCATTTCTTAGTATCATGTCATAATGACCCTGACTAAATTACAGCTATGTTCAGTCCATTGTAGAATTGCTACAAGCCTTATAAAGAGACATTATAAGGGCTCATAAGTGCTTATAACAAGTAATAAAACATACCTGTCAACGTTAACTAAAGTGTTGCCAATATTGGCAATGCTTGAAGTGGAGTGTAGTGCTTACAATGGCCAGAAGGCTTTAGGCATTAACTCTGCTGTAATCCTGAAGAAAAAAATATAGTGACTTCATCTCGAAATATTATAATGCAAATATTATTATAGTTTGATATGATTCTATGCAATCAAGGTCCTTAAATGTAGAACTCAGTTAAGCATGTACATATGCTTTCACATACATACACAGTGCCATAACACATATTTTCATTAAAAACGTTATTTTTATTAATTAATTCATATTATTTCATCCTTCCACAAGATATAGTCCCGACACAAATCTAGGGTTGCTAGAGATGTGACCCAGTCGTTCAGTCTTTTTGTTCTGTATCTGTGGACCTTACCCAGTCGTTCGTTCTAAATGTTCCACTGGCTAGCAACGTTCTTATCCCTTGCTTGCTAGCTAGCCAACTTCAGCTAACTTACAGTAATGACAAAAAGAATAACAGCAAAGTAGCCGCATTTGCTTTTATTTAAGCTTTTTTCAAGTGACGTTTATTTGCATACGTCCATAACAATGAGCGAATAAGGCGCGATTTCGACTGACATAGGACATGTGCTCACTCGTCAGGACACTGTTGTTCAGAGGAGCTAGCCAACAACACAGCTACAGTAACACAATCACTTCAAACTGAAGCCGGAAAGAATGCAAATTAGCTACGTTTCATTGTACCTTTTTTCAATAGATTTTTTGTTGTTGTAATAATCTGTAAAAATGATGCCGGCTGATTCATGATTTCAACTGGCTGAGAAACGCTGCCTGCTTGTCTGTCTCGTTCATGGGACAGCAGGAGATCGAATTTGAATATTGAAACAATGTTGCAAATGTCGGAGAGACAGACAGTAAGATTTATACAAATCTCTGCTGTTGAAAACTAAATGTTAGTCTAAAAGAAATGTGAGATAATTTCTAGATGCTTTTAATAGTGGAGATCAAGTTTATAACTTCCCTGCCTGGGCTGATGAGACAGTGAATTGCGCAGTCAGATGGAACAGAGTAACTAGGCATTTTAACTTCATAGATTTAGCCGGTGGTAACTTGTGGAATAGACACAAGGTTTTAACCAATCAGCATTCAGGATTAGACCCTCCCATTGTATAAATGCACGCACGCACACACACACACACACACACACACACACACACACACACACACACACACACACACACACACACACACACACACACACACACACACACACACACACACACAGGATGTCACAAATGGGATGCTTGAAATGGAAGTGGCCATCAAGATACCTGTCTAAAAGCCTTTAAAGAAACCTCTACACACAGTCAGTACAGTATATAAGAAATAACAACAAATTTGAGCCTTCCTCACCACTAGATTGAGTGGTTAATAATTAAAGTAACTACTGCTTTGTATGGAAATAGAGAGCGAATTATAGAACATGATTATTTACTGTTTTTGGACTCTATTTTAGACTGACGGGAACTATACACTTCTTCCTATCTTCTCCCCTAACCCTCCCTTCTCTTCCCCATCTTTCCACCATCTCTTTCCACCTCCTGTCTTCTACGTACGTACCTGAGCCTTAAATGTACCCTGGGCCCTGTACCGGTGGATGACAACGTGTCCCAATCCACTGTGTGTCAGGTCTATAAATCATGTGACTGATTAATCACTTAATCCTTCCTGGGATCTCACACTCTGCTCGGAATGCCTGGCTTGATGACCTCATGGAAAACCGGGATCTGCCAAGGTTTCCTCTTTTATTCCCTGAAAAGGAACCGAGGGAGAAAGTGTATGGAAATAGCCCCCTGTCATTTCATCATGTTTTCATAGTGACTGTAGGAAATAATGGCCCTGCCTGATTACTGATCTAGACTACTAGAGGACAGACTGACACAGCCTGATCTAGACTACGAGAGGACAGACTGACAAAGCCTGATCTAGACTACTAGAGGACAGACTGACACAGCCTGATCTAGACTACTAGAGGGCAGACACAGCCTGGTCTAGGCTACTAGAGGACATACAGCCTGATCTAGACTACTAGAGGGCAGACACAGCCTGATCTAGACTACTAGAGGACTGACTGACACAACCTGATCTAGACTACTAGAGGACTGACTGACACAGCCTGATCTAGACTACTAGAGGACTGACTGACACAGCCTGATCTAGACTACTAGAGGACTGACTGACACAGCCTGATCTAGACTACTAGAGGACTGACTGACACAGCCTGATCTAAACTACTAGAGGACTGACTGACACAGCCTGATCTAGACTACTAGAGGATGACTGACTGACACAGCCTGATCTAGACTACTAGAGGACTGACTGACACAGCCTGGTGATGAGAGCAACATGGGTGCTGAATGGTCTGCTGTAAGGAGCCTGGAGACGGCAGAACGGGTAACTGAGTTAAACCTAACCCAAAACAGTGCTGCCAATGTGCTGTCTCTCCTCGCGGCTTCACATTGGCTTGCAGATAATAAATGCTCCTGGTGGACCTTCACTGGCCCCTGAGGTCACAGATCACTGGCTGGCATAAACATGAGAGCCATCCGGCCCCTGGCTCCTATCAGCTGAAGTCACTTGTGCACATGGAAAATTATGTGGGCTTGGAAGGACTACTTTCTACTAGCGTCAACAGATATGTCATGAAGGAGGTTGGTTTCGTCATTGAATGACCCAGTGGGCAAAACTAGTTATACAGTTTCTGGTTGTAACGACCCCGGGCTGGTTTTTGTCATGTCTGGTTGAATGAGCTGAACCAGGGAGTTGACTTTTTCTCCTGGATCATTGTGTCTCAATGTGTAACTGCGCTTCATAGAAACTATATTACATAATTCATGTTTTAGATATCCTACCTCTAAAAAGACCCTCCCGCCTCTCCTTTTTCCTCTTTTAGCTGATTGAACATTAATGAAGCCAGTAAAAGTTTGTACAGTTTAGTTTTTTACTCAGGATACATGATTAGACTCATTGACTCTCGAATTGAATTATTATTCCAACTAATCCACATTCCAAGCGTTCTTGGTCTCACAGTGTATACGTGGACACCACCGAGAGCCCTTTGAGAGCAGCTGTTTTGCAAGGGTCTCTTATGGGTCAACATCTCGCTGGGCTAATGGAGTGAAGGGAAGGGGGGTGAGAGGGGAGGGAAGAGAGGGCCAGCGCCGTGTTGGAGTGCATGAATAAACAATCAGGGTGTTGTTTGGAGTTTGAGTTGTCCATGATTAGAAATTCATGTCGGGTCTCCTCCGGGGTCTATTGTTTAAATTGGTGAGGGGGAGACACATTCGGTCTGGGAATGCTATACTTCATTTGTAATGTTTTCGTGGCAATCCGAAGTTCTTAGCCGAAGTCTACGCACCTTCATCGGTCATTGGTCAACAGTAGAGATTCTTCAATTAAGTGTTTGTTTTCATGCAACGATAAACGACTCGTTTTCATGCTAATTTATTCAGTTGAGAATAGTGCACCAAACATCTTAGATGTAAAATTGCGCAACTAAGATCTTCAAAATTAATGACAGATTTCTTGAGTTATCTGAGATTCATTCTGGCTACTGCATCTCGAGATGGACAAACAGTACTATTGCCGCTTTTTTTCAAACAAAGGTCTTTTAAGGAAGTACTGTATGTGAGCTCACTTGTTCGGCTAGGCGCCAGTCAAACCGAGCATTTGGAGCAGCTACCATAGAGCGATACAGTTGCTAGGCAGGCGCAACTGGCCTAGGTCCCAGCCTGGGTCTCATGTACACTGTACATGTTATAGTCATTCTAGCATTGTCATACTACACTGTGCTGTTTAGCATGGCACAATGAACCAACACAGAGAGGAGTTGTCTGAAGCATAAACGGACTGTAGCACCAGGCTAAAACACATTGGACTGGAGCACCAGGCTAAAACACATTGGACTGGAGCACCAGGCTAAAACACATTGGACTGGAGCACCAGGCTAAAACACAATGGACTGTAGCACCAGGCTAAAACACAATGGACTGGAGCACCAGGCTAAAACACATTGGACTGGAGCACCAGGCTAAAACACAATGGACTGTAGCACCAGGCTAAAACACAATGGACTGGAGCACCAGGCTAAAACACAATGGACTGGAGCACCAGGCTAAAACACATTGGACTGGAGCACCAGGCTAAAACACATTGGACTGGAGCACCAGGCTAAAACACAATGGACTGTAGCACCAGGCTAAAACACAATGGACTGGAGCACCAGGCTAAAACACAATGGACTGGAGCACCAGGCTAAAACACAATGGACTGTAGCACCAGGCTAAAACACAATGGACTGGAGCACCAGGCTAAAACACAATGGACTGTAGCACCAGGCTAAAACACAATGGACTGGAGCACCAGGCTAAAACACATTGGACTGGAGCACCAGGCTAAAACACAATGGACTGTAGCACCAGGCTAAAACACAATGGACTGGAGCACCAGGCTAAAACACAATGGACTGGAGCACCAGGCTAAAACACAATGGACTGGAGCACCAGGCTAAAACACATTGGACTGGAGCACCAGGCTAAAACACAACAGACTGGAGCACCAGGCCAAAACACAATAGACTGGAGCACCAGGCCGAAACACAACAGACTGGAGCACCAGGCTAAAACACAATAGACTGGAGCACCAGGCCAAAACACAACAGACTGGAGCACCGGGCTAGAACACAACAGACTGGTGCACCAGGCTAAAACACAACAGACTGGAGCACCAGGCCAAAACACAACAGACTGGAGCACCAGGCTAAAACACAACAGACTGGAGCACCAGGCTAAAACACAACAGACTGGAGCACCAGGCTAAAACACAACAGACTGGAGCACCAGGCTAAAACACAACAGACAGGAGCACCAGGCTAAAACACAATGGACTGGAGCACCAGGCTAAAACACAATGGACTGGAGCACCAGGCTAAAACACAATGGACTGGAGCACCAGGCTAAAACACAACAGACAGGAGCACCAGGCTAAAACACAATGGACTGGAGCACCAGGCTAAAACACAACAGACTGGAGCACCAGGCTAAAACACAACAGACTGGAGCACCAGGCTAAAACACAACAGACTGGAGCACCAGGCTAAAACACAATGGACTGGAGCACCAGGCTAAAACACAATGGACTGGAGCACCAGGCTAAAACACAACAGACAGGAGCACCAGGCTAAAACACAATGGACTGGAGCACCAGGCTAAAACACAACAGACTGGAGCACCAGGCTAAAACACAACAGACTGGAGCACCAGGCTAAAACACAACAGACTGGAGCACCAGGCTAAAACACAATGGACTGGAGCACCAGGCTAAAACACAATGGACTGGAGCACCAGGCTAAAACACAACAGACTGGAGCACCAGGCTAAAACACAATGGACTGGAGCACCAGGCTAAAACAATGGTCTGGATGATGCATGATGAGAGTTTAAAGATGGTGTAGGTTTGAAGACAGGGCGTATAATATGTTAAATGGGTGTGCTGTTATAAGATTACACGTTCCCACTAAATACGGTATCTCACATGGGTCAAATGTAAACAGGTCACAGTGACAATATGACCAGACTAGATTGAAGTGGCCATCAATTCTGGAAAACTGGGCTAGCTAATATGGCTGAGCAGCATCGTAAAGCTATGGGACCTCCTAACAAACTCCACTATCATTGCAGATCTTCTTTGTTTATTGAACCAACAGGTGTCCCATATTTTACAGTCCCTCTGACGTCTAGAGTTGAACCAGCCACCGCCACACACAGATTATTTTAGCTTCCCGCTGTGGCAGTTAAACATCCAGCATCCAGTCTGGCATATGTCTCAAGGGAGCTCCAGATGTCTGAGAACATCTAGTCAGGGTTGAAGTCCAGAGTCAAATAAAATAAAATCATTTCATTTGTCACATGCGCTGAATACGACAGGTGTAGAGTGAAATGCAGTGAAATGCTTACTTACAAGCCCTTAACCAGCAATGCAGTTTTAAGAAAATTCCCAAAATGTAAGAGATAAGAACAACAAATAATTAAAGAGCAGCAGTAAATAACAATAGCGGGGCTATATACAGGGGGTACCGGGGCTATATACAGGGGAGTCAATGTGTCAATGTGCAGAGGGCACCGGTGTCGAGGTAATTGAGGTAATTATGTATAGTTGAAGTCGAAAGTTTACATACACTTAGGTTGGAGTCATTAAAACTAGTTTTTCAACCAATCCACAAATTTCTTGTTAACAAACTATAGTTTTGGCAAGTCGGTTAGGACATCTACTTTGTGCATGACACAAGTCATTTTTTCAACAATTGTTTAGAGACAGATTATTTCACTGTAGCACAATTCCAGTGGGTCAGAAGTTTACATACACAAAGTTGACTGTGCCTTTAAACAGCTTGTAAAATTCCAGAAAATGATGTTATGGCTTTAGAAGCTTCTGATAGGCTAATTGACATAATTTGAGTCAATTGGAGGTGTACCTGTGGATATATTTCAAGGCCTACCTAACTTTGCTCGACATCATGGGAATTTTCAAAAGAAATCAGCCAAGACCTCAGAAAAAATGGTAGACCTCCACAAGTCTGGTTCATCCTTGGGAGCAATTTCCAAATGTCTGGAGGTACCACGTTCATCTGTACAAACAATATGCAAGTATAAACACCATGGGACCACGCAGCCGCCATACCACTCAGGAAGGAGACGCGTTCTGTCTCCTAGAGATGAACGTACTTTGGTGCGAAAAGTGCAAATCAATCCCAGAACAACAGCAAAGGACCTTGTGAAAATACTGGAGGAAACAGGTACAAAAGTATCTATATCCACAATAAAAACAAGTCCTATATCAACATAACCTGAAAGGCTGCTCAGCAAGGAAGAAGCCACTGCTCAAAAACCACCATAAAAAAGCCAGACTACCCTCTGTACAACGGTTTGCAACTACACATGGGGACAAAGATCGTACTTTTTGGAGAAATGTCCTCTGTTCTGATGAAACAAAAATGGAACTGTTTGGCCATGATGACCATCATTATTTTTGGAGGAAAAAGGGGGAGGCTTGCAAGCCAAAGAACACCATCCCAACCGTGAAGCATGGGGGTGGCAGCATCAAGTTGTAGGGGTGCTTTGCTGCAGGAGGGACTGGTGCACTTCACAAAATCGATGGCATCATGACGAAGTCAAATTTTGTGGATATATAGAAGCAACATCTCCAGACATCAGTCAGGAAGTTGAAGCTTGGTCACTAATGGGTCTTCCAAATGGACAATGACCAAGCATACTTCCAAAGTTGTGGCAAAATGGCTTAAGGACAACAAGGTCAAGGTATTGGAGTGGCCATCACAAAGCCCTGACCTCAATCCCATATAAAATTTGTTGGCAGAACTGAAAAATCGTGTGCGAGCAAGGAGGCCTACAAACCTGGCTCAGTTACACCAGCTCTGTCAGAAGGAATGGGCCAAAATTAACCCAACTTATTGTGGGTAACTTGTGGAAGGCTACCTGAAATTTTTGACCCACGTTAAACAATTTAAAGGCAATGGTACCAAATACTTAGAGTGTGTGTAAACTTCTGACCCACTGGGAATGTGATGAAATAAATAAAAGCTACACTGTACATGTAGGTAGAATTATTAAAGTTTATATGCATAGATAATAACAGAGAGTAGCAGCAGCGTGGGGGAGGCAATACAAATAGTCTGGGTAGCCATTTGATTAGCTGTTCAGGAGTCTTGTGGTTTGGGGAAGAAGCTGTTTAGAAGCCTCTTGGACCTAGACTTTGCGTTCCAATACCGCTTGCCGTGCTGTAGCAGAGAGAACAGTCTATGACTAGGGTGTTTGGAGTTGTTGACAATTTTTAGGGCCTTCCTCTGACACCGCCTGGTATAGAGGTCCTGGATTGCAGGAAGCTTGGCCCCAGTGATGTACTGGGCTGTATGCTCTACCCTCTGTTGTGCCTTGCAGTCGGAGACCGAGCAGTTGCCAATACCAGGCAGTGATGCAACCCGTGAGGATGCTCTCAATGGTGCAGCTGTAGAACCTTTTGAGGATTTGAGGACCCATGCCAAATATATTCAGTCTCCTGAGGGGGAATAGGTTTTGTCGTGCCCTCTTCACGACTGTCTTGTTGTGCTAGGACCATGTTAGTTTGTTGGTGATGTGGACACCAAAGAACTTGAAGCTGCTCCACTACAGCCCTGTCGATGAGAATGGGGGTGTGCTCTGTCCTCCTTTTCCCGTAGTCCACAATCATCTCCTTTGTCTTGATCACGTTGAGGGAGAGGTTGTTGTGCTTGCACCCCACGGCCAGGTCTCTGACCTCCTCCCTATAGGCTGTCTCATCATTGTTGGTGATCAGGCTTTTGTGTCATCAGCAAACTTAATGATGGTGTTGGAGTCGTGCCTGGCCGTGCAGTCATGAGTGAACAGGGAGTACAGGAGGGGACTGAGCACGCACCCCTGAGGGGTCCCCGTGTTGAGGATCAGCGTGGTGGATGTGTTGTTACCTACCCTTACCACCTGGGGGCGGCCCGTCAGGAAGTCCAGTATCCAGTTGCAGAGGGAGGTGTTTAGTCCCAGGGTCCTTCGCTTAGTGATGCTATTTGAGGGCACAATGGTGTTGAACGCTGAGCTGTGTCAATTAATATCATTCTCACATACAGCGGGGAGAACAAGTATTTGATACACTGCCCGATTTTGCAGGTTTTCCTACTTACAAAGCATGTAGAGGTCTGTCATTTTTATCATAGGTACACTTCAGTTTACATTGGTGCGTTACGTTCAGTAATGTTTTGCTTCCAAAACATCTGTGTCACGTAGAGTAGGCCAGAAGGCTATACTGGAAAACCTAACCTCTATCAAAATAAAAAGATGGCGGAGCCGCAAAAGTTCTTCGGTGCAAGAGTGTTTATTTATAAAGTGATTCCGGAACAAAAACAACTGTACTGCCATCAAACATATACAGTGCCTTGCGAAAGTGAAGTGGAACGACATTTATTGGATATTTCAAACTTTTTTAACAAATCAAAAACTGAAAAATTGGGCGTGCAAAATTATTCAGCCCCTTTACTTTCAGTGCAGCAAACTCTCTCCAGAAGTTCAGTGAGGATCTCTGAATGATCCAATGTTGACCTAAATGACTAATGATGATAAATACAATCCACCTGTGTGTAATCAAGTCTCTGTATAAATGCACCTGCACTGTGATAGTCTCAGAGGTCCGTTAAAAGCGCAGAGAGCATCATGAAGAACAAGGAACACACCAGGCAGGTCCGAGATACTGTTGTGAAGAAGTTTAAAGCCGGATTTGGATACAAAAAGATTTCCCAAGCTTTAAACATCCCAAGGAGCACTGTGCAAGCGATAATATTGAAATGGAAGGAGTATCAGACCACTGCAAATCTACCAAGACCTGGCCGTCCCTCTAAACTTTCAGCTCATACAAGGAGAAGACTGATCAGAGATGCAGCCAAGAGGCCCATGATCACTCTGGATGAACTGCAGAGATCTACAGCTGAGGTGGGAGACTCTGTCCATAGGACAACAATCAGTCGTATATTGCACAAATCTGGCCTTTATGGAAGAGTGGCAAGAAGAAAGCCATTTCTTAAAGATATCCATAAAAAGTGTTGTTTAAAGTTTGCCACAAGCCACCTGGGAGACACACCAAACATGTGGAAGAAGGTGCTCTGGTCAGATGAAACCAAAATTGAACTTTTTGGCAACAATGCAAAACGTTATGTTTGGCGTAAAAGCAACACAGCTGAACACACCATCCCCACTGTCAAACATGGTGGTGGCAGCATCATGGTTTGGGCCTGCTTTTCTTCAGCAGGGACAGGGAAGATGGTTAAAATTGATGGGAAGATGGATGGAGCCAAATACAGGACCATTCTGGAAGAAAACATAATGGAGTCTGCAAAAGACCTGAGACTGGGACGGAGATTTGTCTTCCAACAAGACAATGATCCAAAACATAAAGCAAAATCTACAATGGAATGGTTCAAAAATAAACATATCCAGGTGTTAGAATGGCTAAGTCAAAGTCCAGACCTGAATCCAATCGAGAATCTGTGGAAAGAACTGAAAAATGCTGTTCACAAATGCTCTCCATCCAACCTCACTGAGCTCGAGCTGTTTTGCAAGGAGGAATGGGAACAAATTTCAGTCTCTCGATGTGCAAAACTGATAGAGACATACCCCAAGCGACTTACAGCTGTAATCGCAGCAAAAGGTGGCGCTACAAAGTATTAACTTAAGGGGGCTGAATAATTTTGCACGCCCAATTTTTCAGTTTTTGATTTGTTAAAAAAGTTTGAAATATCCAATAAATGTCGTTCCACTTCATGATTGTGTCCCACTTGTTGTTGATTCTTCACAAAAAAATACAGTTTTATATCTTTATGTTTGAAGCCTGAAATGTGGCAAAAGGTCGCAAAGTTCAAGGGGGCCGAATACTTTCGCAAGGCACTGTACCTTATGGGACAGCTAAACACAATGATGCCCCATCCACAGCGCAATCCAAAATGCCTCTCCATGAACTAAAAGAGAGGCTCCTTTTGTAGGGCTAGCCCCTCCCCTCAGATCAATTAACACTAATTAATTAAGCAATTACCTAGTCAAACCTACATTTTCCATTAACTAAACATACTAAAGGATATACCTTGCAACACTTTTTTTATGAAACAATATCCCAATATAACATTTACAACATTACATCACTACTGACAGTGTCTTTCAAATGCCCATTTACATGAATGAACCATTCGGGACAGGCACTACAAAGTCAGCCCAATTCCCTTAGCTCGGGTCCTTATCCAGCATACACGGAAGTTACAGAGTTGGAGAGAGAGAGGAACAGAACAAACAAACAACGCGCTCATCCATAACATCGATAAGTAAAATACATATTGCTTATATTAAATATGAACATTGACATAAGTGTGAAATGTATGTACTAAGACAGAGAAGTTAACTTGTGTGTCGACCCACATTGTTAACTTATCTGATAACGGAGCAGGGAGGAGTGATGAATGTGTGCGTGCGTTAAAGAACCAAAAGCTGCCCGCGGCCAGTGACGGACTTCTACGTCACAATCTGGTGATTTTGCAGAGAGCCACATCAATTTACAGAAATACTTATAATAAACATTGATAAAAGATACAAGTGTTATTCACAGAATTAAAGATATACTTCTCCTTTATGCAACCGCTGTGTCAGATTTCAAAAAAACTTTACGGAAAAAGCAAACCATGCAATAATCTGAGTACGGCGCTCAGACGACAAATCAAGCCAAACAGATATCCGTCATGTTTGAGTCAACAGAAATCAGAAATAGTATTATAAATATTCACTTACATTTGATGATCTTCATCAGAATGCACTCCCAGGAATCCCTGTTCCATAAATTTTTTTTGATTTGTTCGATAAAGTACATCTTTATATCCAAATACCTCCTTGTTGTTAACGCAATCAACCCAGTAATCCAAATTCATGACGCACGAGCAGACGAAAAATAAAAAAAGTTCTGTTGCAGTCTGTAGAAACATGTCAAACAAAGTATAGAATCAATATTTAGGATGTTTTTAACATAAATCTTCACTAATGTTCCAACCGGAGAATTCCTTTGTCTTCAGAAATGCAATGGAACTCAAGCTAACTCTCACGTGAACGTGCGTCACCAGCTCGTGGCACTCTGCCAGACCATGACTCAAAGAGCCCTTACGAGCCCCCACTTCACAGTAGAAGCATCAAACAAGGTTCTAAAGACTGCTGACATCTAGTGGAAGCCTTAGGAAGTGCAATTTGACCCCATAGACACTGTTTTCAATAAGCCAAGAGTTGAAAAACTACAAACCTCAGATTTCCCACTTTCTGGTTGAATTTTTCTCAGGTTTTCGCCTACCATATGAGTTCTGTTATGCTCACAGATATCATTCAAACAGTTTTAGAAACTTCAGTGTTTTCTATCCAAATCTACTAATAATATGCATATATTAGCAACTGGGACTGAGTAGCAGGCAGTTTACTCTGGGCATGCTTTTCATCCAAACGTGAAAATGCTGCCCCCTATCCCAAACAGGTTAAACATGCTGATAGAAATTAGGTAAATCTGATTTAAGTTTCCCTGCATTAAAGTCCCCGGCCACTAGGAGCGCTCCCCTGGAAGAGTGTTTTCCTGTTTGCTTGTGGCGTAATAGGTAGATAGTGTGTTCAACAGCTTATCATGAGATACTCTACCTCAGGCGAGAAAAACCCTGAGACTTCCTTAGATATTGTGCACCATCTACGGTTTACAAATATGCATAGGCCCCCACCCCGTGTTTTACCTGAGGCTGCTGTTCTGTCCTGCCGATAGAGTGTATAACCCGCCAGTTGTATGTTGTTAATGTCATCGCTAAGCCACAACTCGGTGAAACATAAGATATAAGACAGTTTTTAATGTCCCATTGGTAGGATATATGTGTTTTAATTTCGTCCTATTTATTTTCCAGCGATTGAACGTCAGCTAGCAGAACAGAAGGCAAGGGCAGATTAGCCACTCGTCGCCTGATCCTCACAAGGTATCCTGATCTCTTTCTGCGAAACCTACGTTTCCTTTTCCAGCGAGTCACGGGCATCTGGGCCTGGTTGGGTGTCCGTAGTATATCCCTCGCGTCCGACTCATTGAAGAAGATCTCCTCATCCAATTTGGTATGAGTAATCCCAGTTCTGATGTCCAGAAACTCTTTTCGATCATAAGAGACGGTAGCAGCAACATTATGTACAAAACAAGTTACTAACAATGCAACAAAAACTAACAAAATAGCATGGTATGGGTAAGAGCCAATAAGACGGCAGCCCTACCCTCCGGCTCCATCTTTTTTCATGACCCTACCTCGGGCACTTCTGCTGTCATGGTCCCCCCCCCTCCTCTAGGGCTTGTCTATACTCCCTCTTATTGTATATTGATGGCTTGCAATCTTGACGGATGAGTGTATGTGTGTATCATGTCTTCATATGTAATCTTTATAGTCCTTTTCAAGTCCCATTTGTTTACATTGCCATGGGAAAATACTTATGACCTAATACCTTAACATACCTAATGCCTATTAAGCATTGCCCAATGCCTGCAATTTCATGTTGTGCCTTGAGCACATGGACAATGTTATTTGAGTTCCAGCTCCTTGCCAGACCTGGGTCAGTATGTAATACACTTTAGCCTTTTCACGAATGTCTCCTAAATGGATTTTTGATAGATTCATCACCCTCTTTGAGAATCCCGGCCCACTATGCAAGGTGATGTGCTCTGCGGGTTAATAAATAGGTTGCGTTCCTCGTCTTAATGGCGAGAACAAAATGTGCTCCGTAATCAATGGAAATGTAATAGAGTGACCGGGGCAGAGGGTCCTAACAGGCACATAATGCCCTCCTTTGATGTGATTTCAAAGCCTCTTTTTATCTCCATCCAATTAATCAGGATAATCAAGACGGTTAGATGCGTCAGGTGGATGCCTCGGAAAAGCACACATCACATGCAAGGGAACCAGTCTCTACACTCTTATGTGTAGACCAGGCTGAACCTTTGAACCCACTGACATAGCCACAAAAGGTGAGCAAAGTCCCATATACAGATCACATTGTTTCAAACCCGACTCCAGGTTTTGTAGGGAAAACGTTTTGGGAGATATCAGAAATTTAGTTGAGAAAATCCGCATGAAGGTTAATATGGCTCAACGCTGCGTAAAGCCGAGCACAGGCCTGGTAAAATGAATATGGCGGATTAAAAATTGTGAAATCAGAGTGATTGCATAACAACGCAGTCCTGTACCTCAAGGCTAAGGGTAAAGTGGCACGCAGACTCTTAGGGCTGCCGAAGCTATTTGGTCTCGCTGAAATCCTTCGTATCGCTTTGCCTATGTGATGATATAATTTTAGGAGTTTTTCTCTGCTGCCCCATGTATGGCAAATATATCGTCGTCCTTACAAAATCTTTCACCTAACCTACACAATAAAAGTCTATTAACTTCTCTATAAGGCTGAATCATCATAATACAACCACTTCACTGTTTTAGGTCTTCCAATAAGGGACTGCTCCATTGCTGGGGTGAAGACAAGGTGGTGTGTAGGGTGCACCTGGGTGTTGTGACCTTCATCAAGTCCTTTCTTCTCCTAACTCTGAGCCCCTAATTAGTATTTTTTAAGGCCCCAATTGCGTTTAGCCTGTTTTCACAATTTTCATACTTTCATTCAGATGGTAATTGTGGAAATTGTATAATGACACAGTCAGCTCTGGTGCCCCATTTGTGGCGTCTCGCTCAGATGTGTCGTGTTTGGTTAGTAATTCAGAAACATAGTATATAGTTCATTTTAGGACAAAGTGGCCTTTCTTTCATCTTTCTTTCATTCCCAGGTGGTTATATATGGTTAGTATAGTTAGGGAGGTGTTGTCTATTTCTTTTTCTTTCCACAATGTGTCTCAATTCCTTTTTTCTTTCTTTGGTCATACCAATCTGCTGTGACTGATGTGATGAAGCCCGAGGAGGTGTGGTACTGTATGTGGCCAATATACCACAGCTAAGGGCTGTTCTTTACGCAAGAGTACCTGGACACAGCACTTACAGTGCCTTGCGAAAGTATTCGGCCCCCTTGAACTTTGCGACCTTTTGCCACATTTCAGGCTTCAAACATAAAGATATAAAACTGTATTTTTTTGTGAAGAATCAACAACAAGTGGGACACAATCATGAAGTGGAACGACATTTATTGGATATTTCAAACTTTTTTAACAAATCAAAAACTGAAAAATTGGGCGTGCAAAATTATTCAGCCCCCTTAAGTTAATACTTTGTAGCGCCACCTTTTGCTGCGATTACAGCTGTAAGTCGCTTGGGGTATGTCTCTATCAGTTTTGCACATCGAGAGACTGAATTTTTTTCCCATTCCTCCTTGCAAAACAGCTCGAGCTCAGTGAGGTTGGATGGAGAGCATTTGTGAACAGCAGTTTTCAGTTCTTTCCACAGATTCTCGATTTGATTCAGGTCTGGACTTTGACTTGGCCATTCTAACACCTGGATATGTTTATTTTTGAACCATTCCATTGTAGATTTTGCTTTATGTTTTGAATCATTGTCTTGTTGGAAGACAAATCTCCGTCCCAGTCTCAGGTCTTTTGCAGACTCCATCAGGTTTTCTTCCATAATGGTCCTGTATTTGGCTCCATCCATCTTCCCATCAATTTTAACCATCTTCCCTGTCCCTGCTGAAGAAAAGCAGGCCCAAACCATGATGCTGCCACCACCATGTTTGACAGTGGGGATGGTATGTTCAGCTGTGTTGCTTTTACGCCAAACATAACGTTTTGCGTTGTTGCCAAAAAGTTCAATTTTGGTTTCATCTGACCAGAGCACCTTCTTCCACATGTTTGGTGTGTCTCCCAGGTGGCTTGTGGCAAACTTTAAACGGCACTTTTTATGGATATCTTTAAGAAATGGCTTTCTTCTTGCCACTCTTCCATAAAGGCCAGATTTGTGCAATATACGACTGATTGTTGTCCTATGGACAGAGTCTCCCACCTCAGCTGTAGATCTCTGCAGTTCATCCAGAGTGATCATGGGCCTCTTGGCTGCATCTCTGATCAGTCTTCTCCTTGTATGAGCTGAAAGTTTAGAGGGACGGCCAGGTCTTGGTAGATTTGCAGTGGTCTGATACTCCTTCCATTTCAATATTATCGCTTGCACAGTGCTCCTTGGGATGTTTAAAGCTTGGGAAATCTTTTTGTATCCAAATCCGGCTTTAAACTTCTTCACAACAGTATCTCGGACCTGCCTGGTGTGTTCCTTGTTCTTCATGATGCTCTCTGCGCTTTTAACGGACCTCTGAGACTATCACAGTGCAGGTGCATTTATACGGAGACTTGATTACACACAGGTGGATTGTATTTATCATCATTAGTCATTTAGGTCAACATTGGATCATTCAGAGATCCTCACTGAACTTCTGGAGAGAGTTTGCTGCACTGAAAGTAAAGGGGCTGAATAATTTTGCACGCCCAATTTTTCAGTTTTTGATTTGTTAAAAAAGTTTGAAATATCCAATAAATGTCGTTCCACTTCATGATTGTGTCCCACTTGTTATTGATTCTTCACAAAAAAATCCAGTTTTATATCTTTATGTTTGAAGCCTGAAATGTGGCAAAAGGTCGCAAAGTCCAAGGGGGCCGAATGCTTTCGCAAGGCACTGTAGTTGTGGTATATTGGCCATATACCATAAACCCCAAAGGTGCCTATTGCTATTATAAACTGGTTACCAACGTAATTAGATCAGTAAAAATACATGTTTTGTCATACCCATGGTATACGGTCTGATATACTACGGCTGTCAGCCAATCAGCATTCAGGGCTCGAACCACCCAGTTTATACTGTTTCAATAAGTACTGAGTAAACAATCGATGGAATCTAATTCTTTTGCTGGTCGTTTAGAATTCCAACCCGAGTTAAGCGTGCGTAAATGGAACATGATTCCAAATGTATACACTTGCAAAAGCATCTACCTTAAGTTTTCTAATAGAAATAACAGCATTCTCCATGCACTGTAATTTATACATTGATGAGCTATTTATAACAGCTAGGTAAATTAGTAATCTGTCTTGGAGAAGGAGATTGTAAGTACACATAACAATTGTTTTAGATGATTTTCCCTTATGATCCAAGGAGACGAATGTGAAGCCAGTCATATGGAAACAAACTGAAAATCAAACCAACATGACTTTCCACTGTGAAGTAGGCTATAAAAACCTGTGCCGTTTTTCCGAATTCTTATTGCGTACCCTCATCATTTCCGTGGATGAAATGTGGAGACCCAAGCTATAGGTTTCTGTAGGGCTGAACCTGCTGAGGTGATGAAATCTGGACACCCAAGCTATAGGTTTCTGTAGGGCTGAACCTGCTGAGGTGATGAAATCTGAACACCCAAGCTATACGTTTCTGTAGGGCTGAACCTGCTGAGGTGATGAAATGTGGAGACCCAAGCTATAGGTTTCTGTAGGGCTGAACCTGCTGAGGTGATGAAATTTGGAGACCCAAGCTATAGGTTTCTGTAGGGCTGAACCTGCTGAGGTGATGAAATCTGGACACCCAAGCTATAGGTTTCTGTAGGGCTGAACCCTCTGAGTTGATGAAATCTGGAGACCCAAGCTATAGGTTTCTGTAGGGCTGAATCTGCTGAGGTGATGAAATCTGAACACCCAAGCTATAGGTTTCTGTAGGGCTGAACCTGCTGAGGTGATGAAATGTGGAGACCCAAGCTATAGGTTTCTGTAGGGCTGAATCTGCTGAGGTGATGAAATGTGGAGACCCAAGCTATAGGTTTCTGTAGGGCTGAATCTGCTGAGGTGATGAAATGTGGAGACCCAAGCTATAGGTTTCTGTAGGGCTGAATCTGCTGAGGTGATGAAATGTGGAGACCCAAGCTATAGGTTTCTGTATGGTTGAACCTGCTGAGGTGATGAAATCTGGAGACCCAAGCTATAGGTTTCTGTAGGGTTGAACCTGCTGAGGTGATGAAATCTGGAGACCCAAGCTATAGGTTTCTGTAGGGCTGAATCTGCTGAGGTGATGAAATCTGGAGACCCAAGCTATAGGTTTCTGTAGGGCTGAATCTGCTGAGGTGATGAAATGTGGAGACCCAAGCTATAGGTTTCTGTAGGGTTGAACCTTCTGAGTTGATGAAATGTGGAGACCCAAGCTATAGGTTTCTGTAGGGTTGAACCTGCTGAGGTGATGAAATGTGGAGACCCAAGCTATAGGTTTCTGTAGGGTTGAACCTTCTGAGTTGATGAAATGTGGAGACCCAAGCTATAGGTTTCTGTAGGGTTGAACCTTCTGAGTTGATGAAATGTGGAGACCCAAGCTATAGGTTTCTGTAGGGCTGAACCTGCTGAGGTGATGAAATGTGGAGACCCAAGCTATAGGTTTCTGTAGGGTTGAACCTGCTGAGGTGATGAAATGTGGAGACCCAAGCTATAGGTTTCTGTAGGGTTGAACCTGCTGAGGTGATGAAATGTGGAGACCCAAGCTATAGGTTTCTGTAGGGCTGAACCTGCTGAGGTGATGAAATGTGGAGACCCAAGCTATAGGTTTCTGTAGGGTTGAACCTTCTGAGTTGATGAAATGTGGAAACCCAAGCTATAGGTTTCTGTAGGGTTGAACCTGCTGAGGTGATGAAATGTGGAGACCCAAGCTATAGGTTTCTGTAGGGCTGAATCTGCTGAGGTGATGAAATGTGGAGACCCAAGCTATAGGTTTCTGTATGGTTGAACCTGCTGAGGTGATGAAATCTGGAGACCCAAGCTATAGGTTTCTGTAGGGTTGAACCTGCTGAGGTGATGAAATCTGGAGACCCAAGCTATAGGTTTCTGTAGGGTTGAACCTGCTGAGGTGATGAAATGTGGAGACCCAAGCTATAGGTTTCTGTAGGGCTGAATCTGCTGAGGTGATGAAATCTGGAGACCCAAGCTATAGGTTTCTGTAGGGCTGAATCTGCTGAGGTGATGAAATGTGGAGACCCAAGCTATAGGTTTCTGTAGGGTTGAACCTTCTGAGTTGATGAAATGTGGAGACCCAAGCTATAGGTTTCTGTAGGGTTGAACCTGCTGAGGTGATGAAATGTGGAGACCCAAGCTATAGGTTTCTGTAGGGTTGAACCTTCTGAGTTGATGAAATGTGGAGACCCAAGCTATAGGTTTCTGTAGGGTTGAACCTTCTGAGTTGATGAAATGTGGAGACCCAAGCTATAGGTTTCTGTAGGGCTGAACCTGCTGAGGTGATGAAATGTGGAGACCCAAGCTATAGGTTTCTGTAGGGTTGAACCTGCTGAGGTGATGAAATGTGGAGACCCAAGCTATAGGTTTCTGTAGGGTTGAACCTGCTGAGGTGATGAAATGTGGAGACCCAAGCTATAGGTTTCTGTAGGGCTGAACCTGCTGAGGTGATGAAATGTGGAGACCCAAGCTATAGGTTTCTGTAGGGTTGAACCTTCTGAGTTGATGAAATGTGGAAACCCAAGCTATAGGTTTCTGTAGGGTTGAACCTGCTGAGGTGATGAAATGTGGAGACCCAAGCTATAGGTTTCTGTAGGGCTGAATCTGCTGAGGTGATGAAATGTGGAGACCCAAGCTATAGGTTTCTGTAGGGTTGAACCTTCTGAGTTGATGAAATGTGGAGACCCAAGCTATAGCTTTCTGTAGGGTTGAACCTTCTGAGTTGATGAAATGTGGAGACCCAAGCTATAGGTTTCTGTAGGGTTGATGTACATGCTTTAGAATGTTTTGATTATATGCCTTGGCTTTCCTATGTTTTATTTTACAATTTGTATCATGTTAAATATTAGCCCCTATTGGGAGCCATTGTCAGTAATACGTTTAGAACTGTCACTTTAGTGTTAGTTTCCTTACATTTTTAGCTTACGTTTTGAAACATTCCCTTTGGTTTACTTTTCTTTCCTCTGTCACGTAGTTGTTGCTGAGGGTCGCTAGCATTAGTGGATCATGTTAGTGTAACGTTGTGTAATAATTTGAATCATTATGGAACTCAGACCATGTAGCAGGTTAAACGTGGAGCCTGGAGCACGGTTCACCATGACTGGGCCGTTGTCATACAGTTCCATGATTAGTGAGGATTACGGTAGATTTATAGGACTATTATTCAACCTCTATTGTACACTTTTTTTCTACTTTCCAATATTTCATGGTTGAACAATTGATTATGGCAACATTCAGGATGAATCAAACCACTATTTTTGATTGACCAATGTATTTTGTGCCTAAAGGATCTCCAAATCTTTTAAAAAATGTATTATTCATAAATACTTTCCTAACCCTAAATAATATACAAGATCAGAGTATTTTTTTAAATCCACCAATTGGTGCTGAAAAGAAGACGAATATGTTTGTATTTACATGTCTTTCTTTCATTGATCCCTAATATTCTGAACCTCTCTCCATATATTCCAGTGAGTCTGTCAAGAATATTCCAATTAAAGGTACACCAAATTTAAAGGGATGGCTTTAGATGAATGTACTGAAAACCCAATTGAATGAAAACTACACGAAAAGATCTGTTGGCCAGCAAGTGGGATGTTTTTTTAGCGGATTAATGTCATTTATTCAGTATGCACAAGGGAACCACACCTGCAAAGTCCGTTCAGGTAAGTCTGAATATCAACTACTGAGAAGGAAAGGTGTGCGTAGGAAAGGCATAAAAAATGCCTGAATCAAATCAAAGGACCTTCTGCATCCAATAGCTGGTCAAAGGTTCAGTGAAAGCATCCAATAGCTGGTCAAAGGTTCAGTGAAAGCATCCAATAGCTGGTCAAAGGTTCAGTGAAAGCATCCAATAGCTGGTCAAAGGTTCAGTGAAAGCATCCAATAGCTGGTCAAAGGTTCAGTGACAGCATCCAATAGCTGGTCAAAGGTTCAGTGAAAGCATCCAATAGCTGGTCAAAGGTTCAGTGAAAGCATCCAATAGCTGGTCAAAGGTTCAGTGAAAGCATCCAATAGCTGGTCAAAGGTTCAGTGACAGCATCCAATAGCTGGTCATGGGTTCATAGGTCGGTCGGATGGTCAGTCAGTCAGGCAGGCGTCAATCTAATCTCTTAGTCGACAGTTAGTGGACTCGTTACCTGCCATATAGGGTGATGGCGCACTTCTCCTCTCCCAGTGGCTGTAATCAGTTTGGACAATGTGAGTGGGCCCTGGAGGAGCAACCGCTGCGTGCCAGCCAGAGTCAGCCAGAGCCACTGACACATCCTGAGTCATCATGTCGGGGCGAGGGGACACAGGCACAGGGTAAAGGGGGCGTGTTGTTGTGTAACAGGGGCCTCCCCACACTCCCACTGCGGGGGCTCCCAGCCCTGTCGCCTCCAGCTTCACTGCCCGATAGTGACGAGCCGCCCGACTGTCACTCCAAACCTCCCTGTGTCCTGTGGAGTTGTTCCTTGGTCGTGACAGCTCATGACAGCCCCGGGATTCAACCAGCGCCTCCTCAACTGTCACCTGAGAGACTTGGTTCAGCAGCACAAGATGCCCCCGAGGCCTGGGAGTACTTATACTTATTATACTTATCATCTATAGTGTACAGTGCATTCAGAAAGTATTTAGACCCCTTGACTTTTCCACATTTTTTTTAACGTTAAAGCCTTATTCTAAAATCGATTAAAATGTTTTTATTGTCTCATCAATCTGCACACAATACCCCTATTTTAAATACATTTGCAAACATTTCTAAAAACCTGTTTTCGCTTTGTCATTATGGGGTATTGTGTGTAGTTTGATGAGGATTTTTTGTATTTACTCCATTTAGAATAAGGCTGTAATGTAACAAAATGTGGAAAAAGTCATGGGGTCTGAATCATTTCCAATGCACTGTACACCCTGGTTGAAGGACTGCGTGCACTGTGCATTACAGAGTCCAACAGAGTACTTAGACTGTGTACCAAGCTCTGCACGGTCATTTACAGAGCAGTTCTACAGTTATCCGTAGCCTACAGTATACCATCCTGGGTGAAGAACTCTGAAGAGTAGTACCCAGGACACAAAGGATATACAATATAAATATTTCCATAAGTAGTTATGTTGGCGCAACACAGCCATTTCCATTCGACCTTGGTTGAGGAACTGTGGAAGTGAACATTGACATGGGGGGAAAACCTTGAAACCCTCGACTAGGCTGAACACCAACATCAGCAGACTAGACATAAGGCATTCTGCATGAGCTACTGCTTGGCGGTCTAATGATGCATGTGGATTGCCTGGCCAGGAGGGAGTTTGTCGTCCAGACGTAAGGTAACAACAGCAGCTTTGACTAGGGGCTATGCTGAATTATGAATACAGCAATGAGTTAATACATCTAATGTTGCAAAGGAGAAGTAAAGAATAATTTACATAACCACGACAGCAGTACAATTTTCTTGAAAAGACCAATCGAGGTCGCACCCAAGGTTATTGACAACAGAACCTGTTGATCAGTTGGTGAAGTAATCCCACCTTCATCCCTTGGTTTTACAGTCCTTCTCAAGGTTGACAACAGGGAGCATATCAATGGAGTGAGGGAAACGGTGTGAGATGGGTGGAGCTGCAGGGAGCGACCTGTGACATGTGGTGCCCGGTGTGACAAAGCGTGAGGATTAGAAGACAATGAGAGATTAGGACTGGCTGGCGGATGGTTGACACAACAGCCCTGGCTGATTGAGCCGTTACATTCAGTACATTTAGTGAATGAAACATAGAACATTACGTGAAAATATTGCCATTTACTTGATAAATTCCAGTGTCGATCAATCTCATTATTCATTTTTGTTAAACAGTTTAGTTCCTACAGATGTGGTCAAATATATTGGCATATTTGCACGATTCACTATTTCTTCCTAAATTAATTGAAATTGAAAACTTTTGTTGTTCACCTGTATTTGTTTGATTTACAACCACACAGGGCCCCACAAAAATTATAATCTTAACTGAAATTGAGATTTATTCACTTCAAACCAAATTAAGTTATCGCACCTGGGGTAAGTGGCAGGTGCCTACAGTGTAGAAATATCAATTCAACACGTTTTGAAAAGAGACAACAGAACATTCTGCTCCATTAAAGCCTCTCCATCTCCCCTATAGGACAAGGTGAAGAAAGATAGAGATGGAAAACTCATTGGAAAATAACACAAGATCTCAGGATAGAGAGATAAATGCTTTAACGCACAGTAGATGGAACTAAAAATAGCTAAGTGTCGTCAGGAGGTTAAAGTTATGGCTTCTCATTTCGGGGATGCAGAGCCAAAGCCCAGGACAGCTTTCCCTTTCCAAGAGGCAATGTATCATTCGTAATGGTTGTCTTTTTTTGGCAGCGTGGCGGGTAAGGCTTTAAACTGATTTGCCTTCAGAGAGACAGATTAGTTAACCACACAGGTTGGTGTGACAATAAAACCACATCCCTTGAATTTAAATCAAACGGCAAAGTAATTACTTTCAAACAATTGGACATTGTTTTCCATTTGCAGCGTCATTGTTATCTAAGACCGGGTTGCAAGGCTCTCGCATGCAACGGGTCTGCTGCCCGTGGAAACACATCCCCCTTGACAACCATGTTATATTACACGTGTGTGGGACAGGATGTGTGTGGGACAGGATGTGTGTGGGACAGGATGTGTGTGGGAGAGGATGTGTGTGGGACAGGATGTGTGTGGGAGAGGATGTGTGTGGGACAGGATGTGTGTGGGAGAGGATGTGTGTGGGAAAGGATGTGTGTGGGACAGGATGTGTGTGGGAGAGGATGTGTGTGGGACAGGATGTGTGTGGGACAGGATGTGTGTGGGACAGGATGTGTGTGGGAGAGGATGTGTGTGGGACAGGATGTGTGTGGGAGAGGATGTGTGTGGGAAAGGATGTGTGTGGGATGGAGGTTGGCTGCACTTTTGATAGTCGGTTAAAGGTTGATTTTTTAACCTGAACAATACTTCACCTGAAATGTGTCAGGGTGCATGGCAGATCACTGGTTCGGTGGGTTTATAAGTTCGGCCAGCTCAGCAAGTGTCCACGGGATGAGTCATTTCTTAGGAACTGCTGTGAAGTGTTAAAAAAAACGTATTCCATCATCTCAAGTGGTTTTAAGTGTCTCTCTCAATAAGTGCAAGATCACTAAAATCGGTTTATCATCTCCTAGCAACCCTTTTAAGAGAACTGTGCCAATCGTCGAATCATATGTCATTATTTCATTATGACATTGACTTCTAGAGTTGGGCTCTCTGCTTAATTTGGGACTCTCCCTCTGGTATTTATTTGTCTTGGACCAATCCTGTCACAGCCTGTTCAGTTGGCCTGGTAATAGTATAATAAATGATAATACAAACCTTGTACACCTACCAGTAACATGATCAAAAACAATGCCCCTAACTGATCTGTATTCAAAAAGAATGAGCATTCATATTGAGAGCAAGTGCATCTCCTCCAAACCCCATGGCTCTCGATCTTATTTAAATATCATAAAAAATGTAAAGTGCTAATTAGAAGCAACTGTCCGTAGTGGTCTATACTCGCCAAACCCCAGAGAGACTGACTCGTTATGAATAATTCAAGGCCTCTCTCTCCCACAAGACATCAATACTGAGCCAATCTCACTACCACTACTGCTGTGCATTCATAACTCCCTTGCATTCTCCCAGAGCCTCTCAACATTAATCAGATGGGCTGTTTTAAGAATATACAATTGTAGTGAATTGGCATTCTCGACCTTCACCTATCTGACCGGGTTTACTATCTCAATTGACTAACTAACTCAACTGAATAACTCGACTAACTCAACTGACTCAACTAAGTAACTCAAATAGCCCAACTTAGTAACTCAACTAACTCAACTCAACTGACTAACTCAACTGACTCAACTAAGTAACAACTAACTCAACTGACTAACTCAACTGACTCAACTAAGTAACAACTAACTCAACTGACTAACTCAACTGACTCAACTAAGTAACAACTAACTCAACTGACTAACTCAACTGACTCAACTAAGTAACTCAAATAACTAAATTGACTAACTAACTGAAGAAACTGCCTATATTTAGTCTGTTCCATCCCACTGACTCTCTACCCCTGTCTCTTCTCTGTCCTAGGTTACGGCCATGCTGCCCCCAGCACAGACGGGGGGAAGGTGTTCTGTATGCTCTACGCCCTGCTGGGCATCCCTCTCACCCTGGTCATGTTCCAGAGCCTGGGCGAGCGCATCAACACCTTGGTGCGCTATCTGCTGCACCGCCTGAAGAACTGCCTTGGCATGCGGCGCACCGAGGTCTCCATGGTGAACATGGTGGCCATTGGCTTCATCTCCTGCATGAGCACGCTGTGCGTGGGTGCGCTCTCCTTCTCCCACTTTGAGGGTTGGAGCTTTTTCCACGCCTACTACTATTGCTTCATCACGCTCACCACCATCGGCTTCGGAGACTACGTGGCGCTGCAGAAGGACCAGGCTCTGCAGACAAACCCCAAGTACGTGGCCTTCTGCTTCATGTACATCCTCACCGGCCTGACTGTGATTGGCGCCTTCCTCAACCTGGTTGTGCTGCGCTTCATGACCATGAACGCGGAGGATGAGAAGCGGGATGCCGAGCAGCGCGCCCTCCTCTCCCAGAATGGCCAGGCAGGAGGGCACAACCACCCGGGCTGCGCCCCCGACCCACCTTCCTCCTCCTCGGCCGCCTCAGGGTGCAGTGGGGGAGCTGGAGGAACGGGAGGACCAGGAGGGGGCGGAAACAGTGGTGTTGGGGGAGCGGGGCGGGGGCTGCGTAACGTGTATGCGGAGGTGCTCCACTTCCAGTCCATGTGCTCCTGCCTGTGGTACAAGAGCAGGGAGAAGCTGCAGTACTCCATCCCCATGATCATCCCCAGGGACCTGTCCACCTCTGACACCTACATGGAGCAGGGGGAGGCCTTTTCCTCTGACGCCCTCCACCCCCTTCACTCCAACGGCTGCGTCTACAGCATGCACCACCCCCATTCCGCCATCAGTTCTGTGTCCACGGGCCTGCACAGCCTCACCCCGTACAGACTAGGACACAGCAAGCGGCGCAGCTCCATCTAGAGGTCTGGAGGACTCAATGCTTAAAAGAACCAACCCACACCTCTTGTCTGCCGCATGGAAGGACCCTAATACTGTGGGACTATTTTCGATGGACTAAACCAAGATCTAAATCAGGGGTGCTCAACTTACAGTCCTCAGGGGATCCCTGTCCTGGGGTGATGTGTTTTTGCCTGGCACTTTTAAATGATCGATTAATGCCACTGATTTTCCAAAAACAAGAATAGGCCTCGAAGACCGAAGTTTTGCACCTGTGAACTATGTCCCTGCTATATTTTCAGCATCCCTTCACCGTTTGCCGTATTTAAGGTTGAAGTTATTGCTCTTCACCATGTGCAGATTTTTTGAACGATAAGATGACACGTTACACTGTGAGAGACAAATATTTTTATGCGAAATAGAGGGATTATGTATTTTAAGAAACTGTGCATCATGATAAGCCACATGACTTAACAAAACCTGATTTTAAGTTTGGTGAGTGAAGTTTGTCTCTTTTTCACAAAGAAGAAAGGGACGTATTAAAGTATTACTCCCAATAATCATCCATTAAATAAATGTAAATATATTTGTAATATGGATACTGTATTTAAGCAATGTACTTACTAGGGAAGAACCAATTGTATTAGTGAAAGTGTTCTAAAAACTAAATTGGCTCAAGCCAAACTTTTGATTTGCTTTAGTTTCTTACTGTATTTATCTCTCAAACCACAAACCAATCATACATTGTGCTACGTTTTGTCATTTTCTTTTTAATGCTTTTTTCTTTGTGTGTGTATAATTGTTTTACTGTATGTTTGCTATTCATCTGTTTTATGTTTTCATAATAGGGTTTTACTCAGATCATGTGGGCTCACTTTGTGCATAGTAGACAGTCTAATCTTGTTCACTGCTGCACTTTATAACATTATTGTATGCTTTAGGGCGCTGGATACCAGTGCATTACATGGAATTGAAGATCCTAATTTATGCTAACTCACCTGATGTTTTGGTACCTAAATAATATATTCCTATGGATGTCATGCTCTTCAATGTTGTCAGAGGGAGATTTGAAATGGCTTAGTTTGGCTCATAGCCCAGCAGGCAAAAGTGGGTACAGTTACAGTGCCTTTAGAATGTATTCATACCCCATGACTTATTCCACATTTAGTTACGTTACAGCCTGAATTTGGTATAGATTAACAAAACAAAAAACAGACATGTATCACCTATACACACAATACCCCATAATAACAACGTGAAAACGTGTTTTTATACATTTTTGCAAATGTATTGAAAGGGAAATACAGGAATATCTCGTTTACATAAGTATTGATACACCTTTGCTATGACACTCCAAATTGAGCTCAGGTGCATCCAATTTTCTTTGATCATCCTTGAGATGTCGCTACAACTTGATTGGAGTCCACCTGTGGCCAACTGAATTGTTTGGACATTATTTAGAAAGAAAAACACCTGTCTGTAAGGTCCCACAGTTGACAGTGCATGTCGGAGCGGAAACTATACCATGAACTGTCCACAGATCTTTGAGATATAATTGTGATGATATGTCTGGGGAAGGGTATAAAACCATTTCTAGAGTGTTGAACGTTTTCAAGAGCACAGTGGTCTGCATCATTGGGAAATTGAAAAAAATATGGAAGTACCCAGACTCTGCCTAGGGCTGTCTGTCAGACCAAACTGAGCAACCGGTCAAGGTAGGGGAGGTGACCAAGAACCCAATGACCACTCTGACAGGACTACAGAGTTCCCTGTCTGAGATGGGAGAACCTGCCAGAAAAACAACAGACTCTACATTACTTCACCAATCTGGGATTTATTGGAGAGTGGCCAGAAGGAAGCCACTCCTGAGAAAAAGACAACAGCACGCCTGGAATTTGCTAAATAACATGTGAAAGAGTCTGAGATCTCTTTGGCCTGAATGCAAAGTGCTGTCTTGAGAAAACCAGGCACAGCTCATCACCCGTCTTACACCATCCCTACCGTGAAGCATGGTGGTGACTGTATCATGCTATGGGGATGATTTTCAGCTGGCAGGGACTGGGAGACTGGTAAGGATAGAGAAAACAATTAATTGAGCCAAATACAGGCAAATCCTTGATGTGAACCTGATTCAGATTGCAAACAACCTCAGACTGGAGCGAAGATTTACGTTCCAACAGGACAATGACCCCAAGCATACAGTTAAAGCAACACTGGAATGGCTTCAGAACAAGAATGTGAAAGTCCTTGAATGGCCCAGCCAAAGCCCAGACTTGAATCCCATTGAAAATCTGTGGAAAGATTTGAAGATTCTTTTTCACCGCCACTCCCCATCTACCTTAACAGAGCTTGAGAAAATCTGCAAGGATTGGAGAAAATCCCCAAATACAGATGGGTATCAGCTTTGCACAAGACAACTCAAAGCTGTAATTGCTGCCAAAGATGCTTCTACAAAGTATTGCCACAGGGGTGTGAATACTTATGTAAATTATATATTTCTGTATTTCATTTTTAATTAAAAAATGTTTAAATCTAAAAACATGTTTTCATCTTTTCATTATGTAGATTGCTGAGGAAAAACAATAATTTAATCAATTTTGAATTCAGGTTGTAACACAACAAAATGTGGAATAAGTCAAGGGGTATGAATACTTTCTGAAGGCGCTGTATGTCTTTGTTTGGGTTGGTTGAAAATAGATTTTTCAATGCCTTTTTAGGATCCAGAAAAATGTCTACAACTGGCTGTAATCTGGTTATTTTACTATATAACAACCAAAATATGACTTCTTGATGACATCAAGAAAAAGGGTGTCTTTAACTGCTTGTAATCGGTTTATTTGTTGACTCCTCAACTAGAAAACAAATTTATAACCAGAAAACAGCATCTTCATGATGTCAGAAGGCACATCTTCTTAGGGATAAAATGACATACCAAATATAACTGCCTGTAGCTCAGGCCCTGAAGCAAGGATATGCATATTCTTGGTACCATTTGAAAGGAAACTTTGAAGTTTGTGGAAATGTGAATTAAATGTAGGAGAATATAACACAATAGATCTGGTTGAAGAAAATACAAAGAAAAAAAACAACCGTTTTTTTCCACCACCATCTTTGAAATGCAAGAGAAAGGTCCCACTAGTTGCAATTCCGATGGTGTCCACAAGATGGCAGCATTGTATGTGCAAAGTTTCCGAAGGATATCTTGAAGTATGAGCGAACTACATGACATTTAGTGTGAAGTCACCCAGGTACATTTGGGCAAGTCGTGAAGGAGACATTTGCATTCATATGACATTTTTCTGCAAGAATATCGTACAATCTGTAAACTTGTACTTTGATTTAGCTTTTCCAGTATTAGTAGCATGTTATAAGTTCAAAATGTGCAAAACAACCAGTTTTCATAACTTCATAACTCTGAATATTCTGATCATTTTTGTCCAAAAGGAAAAGGCATGCTGTCTCACAAGGTTAATAGCTACATTTTCCAACAGATACATGGTTTCTGGATACTCCCATAAAGCCCAGCTCATTGGCTATCTAGCTGGATTTGTTTGACCCCGATTGGTGCTTATTTGGCAAATTTAGTCGTTCAAGTGAAGACCGCCCACTTCTTCAGCGTGTCATGAAGGTTTCGCTGTCTGACCAAATATGTGTGAAGTCTGGTTACGTTCTAGGATCTCTGGTGAATACATACGAACGTGATTTGACTGGCTGAAACAATGTTTAGGGTTAGAGTTTCACAGATTCCTTTCTTTGCAAATTGAACGAGTGGAAAAACAAAATTGATCGTGCGTGCTATATGGACCTTTTTAGGATATGAAAAAGGATTTTAACTAACAAAACAACACTTCATGTTATCTCTGGCACCCTTTGGATGATAAATCAGAGCAAGATTTCAGAATGTAAGTACACATTTCACCTTCAGAGGTGAATTTATCAAAACTATCGCAGTGAAAAAGTGTTTTGTTGTTAGGAGCTCTCCTCAAACAATAACATGGCATTTTTTTTGCAGTAAGAGCTACTGTAAATTGGACAGTGCAGTTATATTAACAAGAATTTAAGCTTTCAGCCGATATAAGACACTTATATGTACCGACATTTGTTGTTTCTATAAAATCTGCAATAGTGACACAAGGCGCTGCATGATTTACAACTGTCCGGGATGGGACGGGACGCCGATCCCTAAGAATGTTTTAATTCAAATCCATCTGAAGTGATTCAATCAAAAAAGGTTTCAATGAACCTTAGTGAAATGCTTTTAAAATCCTTCAAAAATATAAGTAGCATCTCATGATGTTTTAAACAACGTCTCATTGTTTGACCTCTTCAGCATAATTCAGTAAATCACATATTTGTGATCCAGATATCACCACAGACACTTTTAAGACTGTCCTATTTCTTTATGAGTTGGATTTTTTTTAAATCATTCTACCACTGATTCGTCTAATCTTCTTAATAAAGTTTATTAATTGGAAATTGACTACAATTTTTTGTTGTTGTCATTTTTATTTATTTGCATCATGATTCGGTGGTACTGGTTACCCACGTTGAAAGTCAAAATCTCAGTTCATCACATTATTTCTTAACTGCTTGGTGAAACAAAACGGAGACCCACATTGCCTCAAATAGAGCCAGTCATAGACATCTCCTTCACACCTTGAGATCAGCAGAAGGTCACAACCATAGGTGCTGCTGCATCAGGAAGAGGGTCCATCCCTCCTATGACTACAGCATCTGCCGTCCAACACCTTCCACACGCCTGCACACCCGTTGATACCGCCCCCAGACGAATAGCAGTAGGATCTTCAAACAAAGTTGTCAGCTGAGTATACAAGTCTATTCTCTGCACGTTTGGTGTCTTAAATAGACACTCCAGTTTGTCCAGAAGTAGTGTAATAATGGTCATTTTTAACAGCTTAGCTAAACAACAAGCTAACTTATAAACTCTGAACAACAACAACCATTTTAAAAACAATTGCATTGAGGATTTTACATACTGTAGTTTGTATCACAATCCTACATTAGAAACTAGTTACACTTTACTTAGGGTGTACATTTATAATGTATTGTTACTTGTTTTAAGAATGTACTGTATGAGTCCCTTAGAATGTATTATAAATCAGTTTATATACTATTTTCTAGGTGTATTATAAGCAGTTCATAGATACTTATGACTTATAAATCTAATGCATTATAACAGAATCAGCATGTTTCTTCAGTAAAGTTTTACAAACCTTTTTCGATAACTTTTTCATAATGTTACGGAAATAAGGCAGGGCAAATAAAAGTTTAGGCATCTCCTCCTTAACTGGCCAAGCCCACGCCATGACACATTTTACGTAAGCCCATGTCAAAGCGGTGACAAAGTCCCACCTTGATTCGAGTGATTCTCCTCTCCTCTCCCCTCGTCCTCTTTTCCGCTCCATTTCCTGTTCGACCTGCCTATGCTGCGACAAGCTTGGCTCCTCCTAATGCGTCTTATGCCATTACCTTGCATCCTTCAGTCACTGTTGTCCCGGACCATCGCTCGGTCCCTGTTGCTGTTTGACTTCCTCTCAGTAATCATCAAGGTTGGTTGTTTGACCTCTCTGTCTTTGGCTCACCTCTCACCACCTCACAACCACAGGGTTGTCATTTTCTTGGAAGAAGGAGGAAATTAATTCTGAAATTCTTCCTTTCATCATTCTCCATTGCTTAAGGATGGAGAAAGTAGCTCTGGACAAAGAAAAAGTTAATAAAATCATCACAAAATCGTTATAAGAGGGGACGTTCAAGATTCTTCAAGTTGATGTAAAAACATGCACATATCACTCACATTGATTTTTAGCTATTGGTGGCTAAAGTTATCTGAAGTTTGTAGTGGCTGTTTAGAGAAAAGCGAACCATGGATTACAGTTTCCCCTGGTCCATAGACTACTTTCAGGGTTAAAAACCATCTAACATCAAGTTGTAAAATATTTTTGTAAAATCCTTAACTTCCCTTTTAAGCAACAAGTAACAGCAGACAACAGTACCAAAATGCATTTTAGTCTTGGTCCATAATAGTCTCTACTAGTCTAATTTGTGCATAGCTCTTGTCAATAATGGATATAGTCGGATTGTACTGTAGCTAAGTACATTCTTTGCTCATTTTAAGTCTGTTCATAGCTTTCAACTCTCCTATTTCAAATGTGCTGGTTATTTTACAATGCCATTAAACATTTGCATTCCTAGAACTGCCAGAAATCCTTATTTGACAGAAAGCACATATCCAAGGCCACACAGGTTAAATTCCAACTGGAAATGAAAATGTTCGATGGATGTGATAGTTGTTGATCCAATGGGAGCTGGTCAGAGTGCTAGCAGTTGTTTCAAGCAGCTACAGAGAAACCAGCTGGAAAGCATACTATTTTCACTCTTATTTGATAAGAACAATCTGAAATCATACCATCAATGAGACATGGCCATAATATCAAATCCCAACATTAATTTAGTGAGTGTAAGGAACAAATGTGGAGAAGATAGATTAGTAAATTTTTTCCCCTTCTCTCTCTCTCTTTCTTTCTCTCTCTGTCTCTTTCTTTCTCTCTCTCGTTCTCTAACTCTCTCTCTCTGTCTCCGCTCCTCCCCTACTTTCATCCGTTGTTGCAACTTCAGAACACGCTATTATCATTCCACAGAATCATCTTAGCAATGCATCCTTTCTTTTGCGAGTCTCTTAAGAAAAGTGGGAAAACACATTCATTGGAATAAATGAACGCTGGGAGGGTGACGGTGTGGTGAGTGTTGCGGCACTGGTACATTATGCCAGCTTTTAGTTAACACACACAACACAGTGATTTATCTGGAGCCTCCACTTGTGACTTGTGATGATTCAGCTCCTCACGTTTCCAGGCTCGTTGCGTTTAGCCAACTCATTTTCCACAGGAAAAACAGAAAAACATGTCTGTCTAGGCCTTTATTACAGCAGCACTGAATCTCATTAATGACCTGGCTCTTCTCATTGCCGTTAATCATACAGGCACAAAATGGTTGCTTCCGCCGCTGAAATTCATCCATCCAGGAGAATGGGCCAGATTGGGGTGTAATAACTAATCTTTTCAACACCCACAAATCACACCGTCTTCTTAGTTTTACTCGGTTCTCATGTTTTATGTCTTTGTGTTGGGAGTTTTGGTCCTCACACAAACATAAAGCAGATCATTTGTATGCTGTCGTCATTTTCTTGAGATGAGAAATTCTTATTCGCATTTTTATTCTGATTCGGGATTAATAATCATATTGATATAAAAAGTGAAGAAAGTTTGAATGATTCTACAGAAACATTTGTCATTCACTTTTAACAGATAATTGAACCTAAAATTATATTTGGTCTCATAAATTTGCAATGCATAAAGTCCTATTTCTGCATATATTCACAGAACAAACTCAGAAAAAACGTATGTTCACTATGTCCATGTGAAGTCAGATGGGCAGTAGGGGATTGGGGAGACTCTGGGGACTGAATGTGTCCCTGTATTGGCAGAGGAGTGGGGAGTCTGGGGAATTAATGCGTCTGTCTCTGTCTCTGTCTCTGTCTCTGTCTCTCTCTCTCTCTCTCTCTCTCTCTCTTGCTCACTCTCTCTGTCTCTTGATCACTCTCTCTCTCTCCTTCTCTCTCTCTCTCTCTCTCTCTCTCTCTCCTTCTCTTTCCGCCCGCCTCATCTTCTCCCTCTGGCTTCCTACCTCCTCTCTTCCTTCTCTCTCTCCTCTCTCTCTCCCTCCCAGCCTCCTCTCCTTCCTCCCCTCTCTCTCTTTCCTTCTCTCCTCCCTTTCTCTCCCTCCCTGCCTCCTCTCCTCACTCTCTCTCTGCTCTCTCCCTCCCTCCTCTCATCCCTCCTTCTCTCTGCTCTCTCTCTCACTCCCTGCCTCCTCTCCTCCCTCCCTCTTCTCTCTCTCTCACTCCCTGTCTCCTCTCCTCCCTCCCTCTTCTCTCTCTCTCTTTCACTCCCTGTCTCCTCTCCTCACTCTCTCTCCTCCCTCACAGTAGAGTTCCAGTAGCCTGATTTCCCACTGATGCTTTTATATGCAGAGGATCCACTGGACCAGGTATGTGTGTGTGAGTGTGTGTGTGTTTGGCATACATGTGTGTGTCTACTTGTCTGTGTGTGCACAGGGGATACGGAGGCTCAGGACAAATAAATGTCATATACAGAGAAGTGTTCAAATAGATCAGATGAATAAGGGCACGTTGACCCCATTCAATCTTATCCGACGCTGCTATTTACTTTAATTTCACACCCATTCAACTGAGCAGGCTGGTCTCGGTGACAGAGTGCTTGGTCGTGAAAGATGGTTCAAATCAGCTGTAATGGGTGATTGTTTAGCTGATGCCTCGAACTCAGAGGGAAAATGGCAGCCAGCGTCAAGGATCCCAGGGAGGGTCTCATCTCATGCAATGGGGTTAACATTAGCCGTGTTATGCAACCGTAACCTCCAGCTTTGAAGTGGAAGGGAGTGGCAGGGGGCTTATGCTATACTGACACAAGATACAGCACAGCATCTGCCCCCTGCCACTCCCTCCCACTCCATTCTCCCCAGCCCACCCCTAGCTGTGTGTGTGTTTGTTGCTGCTGCCTGACACCTCCCCCCACCCATCTTCTCCAGATCCCCCCCATTCTCGCAATCATTCTGCTCCCCTGGCTTCAGAGATGAGCCCAGTGCGGCGGCCCTATGCAGCAAGCTTTTGGCACTAGGCAAAAAAAAATGTCAGTTTGATAACGCACGTAGCTCGCTCACTCAGCTGAGGTTTGGGGACCACTTACGCACATGATCAAACGGCGGGCATGGTTTGCAATACTGTCACCACAAGCATTTCAACATTCAGTCGAAGCAGAGGATTATAAGGTAAACATCCTCCAGGACAAATAAATAGAGGTCAGTCGATGTGTCAAAACTGAGTCATACCCAATGAACGGTCTAGATTTACTATCAACACACTACTGTATGGAACCCTTAAATGAATCACTGCACTGTCAGGGACCCCTAAAGGAGCCACTGCACTGTCAGGGACCCCTAAAGGAACCGCTGCACTGTCTGGAAACCCTAAAGGAGCCACTGCACTGTCAGGGACCCCTAAAGGAACCACTGCACTGTCAGGGACCCCTAAAGGAACCGCTGCACTGTCTGGAAACCCTAAAGGAACCATAGCACTGTCAGGAACCCCTAAAGGAACCACTGCACTGTCAAGGACCCCTAAAGGAACCACTACACTGTCAAGGACCCCTAAAGGAACCATAGCACTGTCAGGGACCCCTAAAGGAACCATAGCACTGTCTGGAAACCCTAAAGGAGCCACTGCACTGTCAGGGACCCCTAAAGGAACCGCTGCACTGTCTGGAAACCCTAAAGGAGCCACTGCACTGTCAGGGACCCCTAAAGGAACCACTGCACTGTCTGGAAACCCTAAAGGAACCATAGCACTGTCAGGGACCCCTAAAGGAACCACTGCACTGTCTGGAAACCCTAAAGGAGCCACTGCACTGTCAGGGACCCCTAAAGGAACCACTGCACTGTCAAGGACCCCTAAAGGAACCACTACACTGTCAAGGACCCCTAAAGGAACCACTGCACTGTCTGGAAACCCTAAAGGAACCATAGCACTGTCAGGGACCCCTAAAGGAACCACTGCACTGTCTGGAAACCCTAAAGGAACCACTGCACTGTCAGGAACCCCTAAAGGAACCACTGCACTGTCAAGGACCCCTAAAGGAACCACTGCACTGTCAGGAAACCCTAAAGGAACCATAGCACTGTCTGGAAACCCTAAAGGAACCACTGCACTGTCAGGAACCCCTAAAGGAACCACTGCACTGTCTGGAACCCCTAAAGGAACCACTGCACTGTCTGGAACCCCTAAACGAACCATAGCACTGTCAGGGACCCCTAAAGGAACCATGGCACTGTCAGGAACCCCTAAAGGAATCACTGCACTGTCAAGGACCCCTAATGGAACCACTGCACTGTCAGGGACCCCTAAAGGAACCACTACACTGTCAGGGACCCCTAAAGGAACCACTACACTGTCAAGGACCCCTAAAGGAACCACAGCACTGTCAGGAACCCCTAAAGGAACCACAGCACTGTCAGGAACCCCTAAAGGAACCACTGCACTGTCTGGAAACCCTAAAGGAACCATAGCACTGTCAGGAACCCCTAAAGGAACTGCAGCACTGTCAGGAACCCCTAAAGCAACCACTGCACTGTCTGGAACCCCTAAAGGAACCACTGCACTGTCTGGAAACCCTAAAGGAACCATATCACTGTCAGCAACCCCTAAAGGAACTGCAGCACTGTCAGGAACCCCTAAAGCAACCACTGCACTGTCTGGAACCCCTAAAGGAACCACTGCACTGTCTGGAAACCCTAAAGGAACCATAGCACTGTCAGGAACCCCTAAAGGAACCACTGCACTGTCAAGGACCCCTAAAGGAACCACTGCACTGTCTGGAACCCCTAAAGGAACCACTGCACTGTCTGGAACCCCTAAACGAACCATAGCACTGTCAGGGACCCCTAAAGGAACCACTGCACTGTCTGGAAACCCTAAAGGAACCATAGCACTGTCAGGGACCCCTAAAGGAACCACTGCACTGTCTGGAAACCCTAAAGGAGCCACTGCACTGTCAGGGACCCCTAAAGGAACCACTGCACTGTCAAGGACCCCTAAAGGAACCACTACACTGTCAAGGACCCCTAAAGGAACCACTGCACTGTCTGGAAACCCTAAAGGAACCATAGCACTGTCAGGGACCCCTAAAGGAACCACTGCACTGTCAGGAAACCCTAAAGGAACCATAGCACTGTCTGGAAACCCTAAAGGAACCACTGCACTGTCAGGAACCCCTAAAGGAACCACTGCACTGTCTGGAACCCCTAAAGGAACCACTGCACTGTCTGGAACCCCTAAACGAACCATAGCACTGTCAGGGACCCCTAAAGGAACCATGGCACTGTCAGGAACCCCTAAAGGAATCACTGCACTGTCAAGGACCCCTAATGGAACCACTGCACTGTCAGGGACCCCTAAAGGAACCACTACACTGTCAGGGACCCCTAAAGGAACCACTACACTGTCAAGGACCCCTAAAGGAACCACAGCACTGTCAGGAACACCTAAAGGAACCACAGCACTGTCAGGAACCCCTAAAGGAACCACTGCACTGTCTGGAAACCCTAAAGGAACCATAGCACTGTCAGGAACCCCTAAAGGAACTGCAGCACTGTCAGGAACCCCTAAAGCAACCACTGCACTGTCTGGAACCCCTAAAGGAACCACTGCACTGTCTGGAAACCCTAAAGGAACCATATCACTGTCAGCAACCCCTAAAGGAACTGCAGCACTGTCAGGAACCCCTAAAGCAACCACTGCACTGTCTGGAAACCCTAAAGGAACCACTGCACTGTCTGGAACCCCTAAAGGAACCACTGCACTGTCTGGAACCCCTAAACGAACCATAGCACTGTCAGGGACCCCTAAAGGAACCATAGCACTGTCAGGAACCCCTAAAGGAACCACTGCACTGTCAAGGACCCCTAATGGAACCACTGCACTGTCAGGGACCCCTAAAGGAACCACTACACTGTCAGGGACCCCTAAAGGAACCACTACACTGTCAAGGACCCCTAAAGGAACCACAGCACTGTCAGGAACCCCTAAAGGAACCACAGCACTGTCAGGAACCCCTAAAGGAACCACTGCACTGTCTGGAAACCCTAAAGGAACCATAGCACTGTCAGGAACCCCTAAAGGAACTGCAGCACTGTCAGGAACCCCTAAAGCAACCACTGCACTGTCTGGAACCCCTAAAGGAACCACTGCACTGTCTGGAAACCCTAAAGGAACCATAGCACTGTCAGGAACCCCTAAAGGAACCGCAGCACTGTCAGAAACCCCTAAAGCATTTTTTAAAATAAATAAATAAAATGTTACTGATTTTTCAAAAAATTAAAAATGACATTTTCACAGTCCATATATATTTTCCAAAAGGGCTATACATTTGGGTGAGTTTTTTGTCTCGCTTGAGTAGCCTTGTTTCACATCCAGAAATAACATTAAACCATCTAGTGTTCAGTGAAATAACAACACAATGTCAAATACAGGTAGCCTAGTCAAATAATTAACATCCAATCACATTAACCGTTACTCTCTCGTGGGAATTCCACTAACGGTCCTAACATCCATTCACATTAACCATTACCCTCTCGTGGGAATTCCACTAACGGTCCTAACATCCCATTACTCTCTCGTGGGAATTCCACTAACGGTCCTAACATCCATTCACATTAACCATTACTCTCTCGTGGGAATTCTACTAATGGTCCTAACACCCATTCACATTAACCATTACTCTCTCGTGGGAATTCCACTAACGGTCCTAACATCCATTCACATTAACCATTACTCTCTCGTGGAAATTCCACTAACGGTCCTAACATCCATTCACATTAACCATTACTCTCTCGCGGAAATTCCACTAACGGTCCGGTCCGTATGAAGCCAAACGTAGCTGCTGCTCATTCCATTTGTTCGAAAACTGATAAATGGTTCAGAAAAGTAAGGCCCACGTCCATAGAGACACATAGCAGCTCTACCAGTAGTACTGCTACTACCAGCAGTACTACACCTGCACCTGTCGACAACACAAGTTGTTCTGCTTCCACGTGCACATCCAATGCTAGCATCAGTAATTCTACATTTGTTGTAAGTCCAGCTAGCATTGACACTGACAGTTGTGAATCTGATGCAGCCAAAGAGCTACTGCCCACTTACCTGGGAAAGTGCCGAACAACAGACATGGACGTTGGACCATCAGAGGCACAAATATGATGAGAACTACATTGATTTGGGGTTCACTTATATTGGGAGTAATGCCTTTCCTCAGCCACAGTGTGTTATATATACAAAAGTACTATCTCACAACGCGTTGAAACATTTAGAAACCAATTTAGAAACCAAACCAAACATGCCAATTTGGAAAACAAGCCACAGAGGTTTTTTGAGCGAGAATTAAGACTCGTTTTGAGTAGTAAGACATGTATAAAAGCAACAGATACTATTAATAAGAAGGGGCTCGAAGTGTCTGATATGGTGAGCTACCGAGTGGCTAGGACAGGCAGGCCCATACTATTGTGGAGAATTCTTCCTGCTGCCACAGATATGGTTGGGACAACGCTGGGGGAAAAGGCCCAAAAAACTATACAGACAATGCCTTCATCAAACAACACTGTTTCACGACGCATCAGTTACATGGCAGGAGATGTTTTGAAACAATTACTGCTTTGCATACAAGCCAGGGAATTCTATGCATTACAGCTGGATGAGTAAACCGATGTGGCGGGCCTGGCACAGCTCCTGGTATATGTCTGTTGCGTTTATGGGGGGTCAATTAAGGAAGACATCCTCTTCTGCAAACCACTGGAAACCAGGACAACATGAAAGGGTATATTTAAATCCTGTTAAGCACAGGCAAAATCCTTCCTGCTGTAAGATTAAATAATCTTACAGCAGGACAATAACCTAAAACACAAGGCCAAATCTACACTGGAGTTGTTTACCAAGAAGACAGTGAATGTTCATGAGTGGCCGGATTACGCGTTTTACTTAAATATCCTTGAAAATGTATGACAAGATCCCTCCTTGTAACGCAATAAAATGTGGAAAAAGTCAAGGGGTGTGAATACTTTCTGAAAGCACTGTTGGTCCAATATATTTGTGACCTTACAGTAGCTGGTATTCAGTCCAGTAGCCAGTACAAAAAAAAATAACAATTTACAAATTAACTTTTTTTTAACCACACACACTTGTCATATTATTATTATTCATTTTATTTATTTCACATGTATTTATAAAAGAAGGGTAGGGTTAGCTGGTATTCAGTCCAGTAACCACACAGCCTTGTCGTATTATGGAAGGTTTAGGGTTAGCTGGTATTCAGTCCAGTAACCACACACCCTTGTCGTATTATGGAAGGTTTAGGGTTAGCTGGTATTCAGTCCAGTAACCACACAGCCTTGGTAGTTTATGGAAGGGTTAGCTGGTATTCAGTCCAGTAACCACACACCCTTGGTAGTTTATGGAAGGGTTAACTGGTATTCAGTCCATTAACGACATACCCTGGTCATATTATGGAAGGTTTAGCTGGTATTAAGTCCAGTAACCACACACCCTTTGTAGTTTATGGAAGGGTTAGCTGGTATTCAGTCTGGTAACCACACACCCTTGGTCATTTAAGGAAGGGTTAAGCTGGTATTCAGTCCAGTAACCACACACCCTCGATATATTATGGAATGGTTAGCTGTAATTCAGTCCACTAACCACACACCCTTGGTCATTTAAGGAAGGGTTAAGCTGGTATTCAGTCCAGTAACCACACACCCTCGATATATTATGGAATGGTTAGCTGTAATTCTGTCCAATAACCACACACCCTTGATATATTATGGAAGGGTTAGCTGGTATTCAGTCCAGTAACCACACACCCTTGTCGTATTATGGAAGGTTTAGGGTTAGCTGGTATTCAGTCCAGTAACCACACACCCTTGGTAGTTTATGGAAGGGTTAACTGGTATTCAGTCCATTAACGACATACCCTGGTCATATTATGGAAGGTTTAGCTGGTATTAAGTCCAGTAACCACACACCCTTTGTAGTTTATGGAAGGGTTAGCTGGTATTCAGTCCAGTAACCACACACCCTTGATATATTATGGAAGGGTTAGCTGGTATTCAGTCCAATAACCACACATCCTTGATATATTATGGAATGGTTAGCTGGTATTCAGTCCAGTAACCACACACCCTTGTCGTATTATGGAAGGTTTAGGGTTAGCTGGTATTCAGTCCAGTAACCACACAGCCTTGGTAGTTTATGGAAGGGTTAGCTGGTATTCAGTCCAGTAACCACACACAGCTTTGGTAGTTTATGGAAGGGTTAGCTGGTATTCAGTCCAGTAACCACACACCCTTGTCATATTATGGAAGGGTTAGCTGGTATTCAGTCCAGTAACCACACACCCTCAATATATTACGGAATGGTTAGCTGGTATTCTGTCCAGTAACCACACACCCTTGATATATTATGGAATGGTTAGCTGGTATTCAGTCCAGTAACCACACACCCTTGTCGTATTATGGAAGGTTTAGGGTTAGCTGGTATTCAGTCCAGTAACCACACAGCCTTGGTAGTTTATGGAAGGGTTAGCTGGTATTCCGTCCAGTAACCACACACCCTTGATATATTATGGAAGGGTTAGCTGGAATTCAGTCCAGTAACCACACACCCTTGTCATATTATGGAAGGGTTAGCTGCTATTCAGTCCAGTAACCACACACAGCCTTGGTAGTTTATGGAAGGGTTAGCTGGTATTCTGTCCAGTAATCACACACCCTTTGTAGTTTATGGAAGGGTTAGCTGGTATTCAGTCCAGTAACCACACACCCTTGTCGTATTATGGAAGGGTTAGGGTTAGCTATAGCAGCTAACCGATCGCTGCAGCTGTTCATAGTCTATTGGTAAATAGCCCACCCATTTTCACCTACCTCATCCCCATACTGTTTTTATTTATTTACTTTTCTGCTCTTTTGCACACCAATATCTCTACCTGTACATGACCATCTGATAATTTATCACTCCAGTGTTAATCTGCAAAATTTTAATTATTTGCCTACCTCCTCATGCCTTTTGCACACATTGTATATAGACTCCCCCTTTGTTTTCTACTGTGTTATTGACTTTTTAATTGTTTACTCCATGTGTAACTCTGTGTTGTCTGCTCACACTGCTATGCTTTATCTTGGCCAGGTCGCAGTTGCAAATGAGAACTTGTTCTCAACTAGCCTACCTGGTTAAATAAAGGTGAAATTTAAAAAAAAGCTGGTATTCAGTCCAGTAACCACACACCCTTGTCATATTATGGAAGGGTTAGCTGGAATTCAGTCCAGTAACCACACACCCTTGTCATATTATGGAAGGGTTAGCTGGAATTCAGTCCAGTAACCACACACCCTTGTCATATTATGGAAGGGTTAGCTGGAATTCAGTCCAGTAACCACACACCCTTGTCATATTATGGAAGGGTTAGCTGGTATTCAGTCCAGTAACCACACACCCTTGTCATATTATGGAAGGGTTAGCTGGAATTCAGTCCAGTAACCACACACCCTTGTCATATTATGGAAGGGTTAGCTGGAATTCAGTCCAGTAACCACACACCCTTGTCATATTATGGAAGGGTTAGCTGCTATTCAGTCCAGTAACCACACACAGCCTTGGTAGTTTATGGAAGGGTTAGCTGGTATTCTGTCCAGTAATCACACACCCTTTGTAGTTTATGGAAGGGTTAGCTGGTATTCAGTCTGGTAACCAAACACCCTTGGTAGTTTAAGGAAGGGTTAGCTGGTATTCAGTCCAGTAACCACACACCCTTGATATATTATGGAATGGTTAGCTGGTATTCAGTCCAGTAACCACACACCCTTGTTGTATTATGGAAGTATCTACTGTACCTGTGAGCAGAGCAAATCAAACACAACTGTACGTCTTGCTCTACACTTCAGCATAACCATCTATTGGAAGCACTAGCAATGGACACAACCCCCAAAACATACAGTGGGGCAAAAAATTATTTAGTCATCCACCAATTGTGCAAGTTCTCCCACTTAAAAAGATGAGAGAGGCCTGTAATTTTCATAGGTACACTTCAACTATGACAGACAAAATGAGAAAAAATCCAGAAAATCACATTGTAGGATTTTTTATGAATTTATTTGCAAATTATGGTGGAAAATAAGTATTTGGTCAATAACAAAAGTTTATCTCAATACTTTGTTATATACCCTTTGTTGGCAATGACAGAAGTCAAACGTTTTCTGTAAGTCTTCCCAAGGTTTTCACACACTGTTGCTGGTATTTTGGCCCATTCCTCCATGCAGATCTCCTCTAGAGCAGTGATGTTTTGGGGCTGTTGCTGGGCAACACGGACTTTCATCTCCCTCCAAAGATTTTCTATGGGGTTGAGGTCTGGAGACTGGCTAGGCCACTCCAGGACCTTGAAATGCTTCTTACGAAGCCACTCATTCGTTGCCCGGGCGGTGTGTTTGGGATCATTGTCATGCTGAAAGACCCAGCCACGTTTCATCTTCAATGCCCTTGCTGATGGAAGGAGGTTTTCACTCAAAATCTCACGATACATGGCCCCATTCATTCTTTCCTTACACGGATCAGTCGTCCTGTTCCCTTTGCAGAAAAACAGCCCCAAAGCATGATGTTTCCGCCCCCATGCTTCACAGTAGGTATGGTGTTCTTTGGATGCAACTCAGCATTCTTTGTCCTCCAAACACGACGAGTTGAGTTTTTACCAAAAAGTTATATTTTGGTTTCATCTGACCATATGACATTCTCCCAATCTTCTTCTGGATCATCCAAATGCTCTCTAGTAAACTTCAGACGGGCCTGGACATGTACTGGCTTAAGCAGGGGGACACATCTGACACTGCAGGATTTGAGTCCTTGGCGGCGTAGTGTGTTACTGATTGTAGGCTTTGTTACTTTGTTCCCAGCTCTCTGCAAGTCATTCACTAGGTGTGGTTCTGGGATTTTTGCTCACCGTTCTTGTGATCATTTTGACCCCACGGGTTGAGATCTTGCGTGGAGCCCCAGATCGAGGGAGATTATCAGTGGTCTTGTATGTCTTCCATTTCCTAATAATTGCTCCCACAGTTGATTTCTTCAAACCAAGCTGCTTACCTATTGCAGATTCAGTCTTCCCAGCCTGGTGCAGGTCTACAATTTTGTTTCTGGTGTTCTTTGACAGCTCTTTGGTCTTGGCCATAGTGGAGTTTGGAGTGTGACTGTTTGAGGTTGTGGACAGGTGTCTTTTATACTGATAACAGGTTCAAACAGGTGCCATTAATACAGGTAACGAGTGGAGGACAGAGGAGCCTCTTAGAGAGTCTGTCATAGTTGAAGTGTACCTATGATGAAAATTACAGGCCTCTCTCATCTTTTTAAGTGGGAGAACTTGCACAATTGGTGGCTGACTATATACTTTTTTGCCCCACTGTGTGTGCCAACGTTTTCCAGAAACTCTACAGAAAGAATGTGGTGTCAGCTCTGACCTTGAGTATGAAAAAAATCCCTTTGGTTATTGAACTACAATAAGTGAAGTGGATTTACCACCAGTAACAGAATTACATTACGGTAACGGAATTACATCACAGCTCCCTGATCTGTATTACACAGAAATGTACAATTACGGATATGAATGCAATTCTCCTCATGTTTCACAAGTTTGGACATCACAGAGCAGCACACCAAAGTGAACAACAGTGTAGTGCAATACAGAAGAGCAGAGCACAGAAGAGTAGAGTTCAGTACATTGCAGTAGAGAACAGTAGAGTAGTGGTTCCCAATCAGGGGTACTAGGCCCCCTGGGCGTACTTGGCCTATCCACATGGGCTACTTGAGACCATAGGCTTACTGGTAAAATGCACATGTGGGAGTACTTCAAAGGTACTCCGGGCAGAGCTAAATTAATTTGGGTGCACAGTAATCAAAAAAGTTTGGGAACACTATACTGTACTCTACTCTACTGTACTATACTCTACTTTTATTTACTGTACTATATTGAATTGTATTGTACTGTACTGTATTGTGCTGCACTACTGTATTGTACCGTACTGTGCTCTACTCACTGTACTGTATTGTACTGTATTCTACAAGGCTCTACTCACTGTACTTGTACTGTACTAAACAATTTGTCAAACATAATGTATGTCTATCATAGGTTCAGATTCGACACAGTCTGGTCCAGGCCAAGGTAGACTGACCAAATTTCTACTACTTTTCAATGTCCATGGACATCCTTTGTCCGTCGGTGCACAGTCAGCAGTTGAGGATGCTGGTTACAGTAAAGGAAAAGAGAGGGGGCTCATGGGTATGTGCCAGAGCTGGAAAAGGTGACATTAACTGGAGAGTGAGAGCGAGAGTCAGAGAGAGAGGGGTTGTCCAGACTCAGACTGTTTCAACACTCTTAGTTTGACCATAAGATGACAGAAAAACAAAGAAAACAGTTATGAGCTGTTTGTGGTTTAGATAGATAGACCCAATAGATGACCCTATTGTGGTTTGTGACTATTAGGATTTCCCATTGTAGCCAATTCAGTTGCAGTAAATGCATTACCAGTTTGGTAATGGAATTATGAGTTTTAATCACTTAATAATTCATAAAAGCAAAACTAGTAAAATCACTCCAACTAAATGGTAGGTCTACCATTACTTGTTACTTCTGTGAACTTTCATTATCCTCCCTCTTCATGTGAGTTTATGAGTGAAATCATAACATATCTTAAAGATATGCAGATTTTTGGTAACAGAATTACAGTCAAAGTCGGAAGTTTACATACACTTAGGTTGGAGTCATTAAAACTGGTTTTTCAACCAATCCACAATTTTCTTGTTAACAAACTATAGTTTTGGCAAGTTGGTTAGGACATCTACTTTGCGCATGACACAAGTAGTTTTTCCAACAATTGTTTACAGCCAGATTATTTCACTGTATCACAATTCCAGTGGGTCAGAAGTTTACATACACTAAGTTGACTGTGCCTTTAAACAGCTTGGAAAATTCCAGAAAATTATGTAATGGCTTTAGAAGCTTCTGATAGGCTAATTGACATAATTTGAGTCACTTGGAGGTGTACCTGTGGATGTATTTCAAGGGCTACCTCCAATCTCAGTGCCTCTTTGCTTGACATCATGGGAAAATCAAAAGAAATCAGCCAAGAACTCAGAAAAACAATTGTAGACCTCCTCAAGTCTGGTTCATCCTTGGGAGCCATTTCCAAATGCCTGAAGGACCATGTTCATTTGTACAAACAATAGTATGCAAGTATAAACACCATGGGACCACACAGCCATCATACCGCTCAGGAAGGAGACACGTTCTGTCTCCTAGAGATGAATATACTTTGGTGCGAAAAGTGCATATAAATCCCAGAACAACAGCAAAGGACCCTGTGAAGATTCTGGAGGAAACAGGTACAAAGTATCTATATCCACAGTAAAATGAGTCCTATAACAACATAAACTGAAAGGCCGCTCAGCAAGGAAGAAGCCACTGCTCCAAAATAGCAATAAAAAAGCCAGACTATGGTTTGCAACTGCACATGGGGACAAATATTGTACTTTTTGAGAAATGTCCTCTGGTCTGATGAAACAAAAATAGAACTTTTGCCATAATGACCATTGTTATGTTTGGTGGAAAAAGGGGGAGGCTTGCAAGCCGAAGAACACCATCCCAACCATGAAGCACGGGGATGGCAGCATCATGTTGTGGGGGTGCTTTGCTGCAGGAGGGACTGGTGCACTTCACAAAATAGATGGTATCATGAGGTAGGAAAATGATGTGGCTATATTTAAGAAACATCTCAAGACATCAGTCAGGAAGTTAAAGCTTGGTCGCAAATGGGTCTTCCAAATGGACAATTACCCCAAGCATACTTCCAAAGTTGTGGCAAAATGGCTTAAGGACAACAAACTTATGGTGTTGGAGTGGCCATCACAAAGCCCTGACCTCAATCCTATAGACAATTTGTGGGCAGAACTGAAAAAGCGTGTGCGAGCAAGGAGGCCTACAAACCTGACTCAGTTACAACAGCTTTGTCAGGAGGAATGGGCCAAAATTCACCCAACTTATTGTGGGAAGCTTGTGGAAGGCTACCCGAAACATTTGACCCAAGTTAAACAATTCAAAGGCAATGCTACCAAATACTAATTGAGGGTATGTAAACTTCTGACCCACTGGGAATGTGATGAAAGAAATAAAAGCTGAAATAAATAATTATCTTCACTATTATTCTAACATTTCACGTTGTTAAAATAAAGTGGTGATCCCAACTGACCTAAGACAGGGAATTTTTACTAGCATTAAATGTCAGGAATTGTGAAAAACTGAGTTTAAATGTATTTGGCTAAGGTGTATGTAAACTTCCGACTTCAACTGTACATGGAAACGCCCGCAGTAACATCCTCATGAAACCTCACCTACTGAGGCAACGTTGCAACAGGGTTTGTGAGAGTGAACATACATAGATTTTATCCCCCTGTGTGTTCTAGAGATATTTATAAACTGGGTGATTCGAGCACTGAATGCTGATTGGCTGACAGCCGTGGTATATCAGACCATACACCACGGTATGACAAAACATTTATTTTTACTGCTCTATTTACATTTTAAGTTTGTAATAGCAATAAGGCCCTTTTGGTGGTTTGTGGTATATGGCCAATATACCACGGCTAAGGGCTGTATCCAGGCACTCCTCGTTGAGTCGTGCATAAGAACAGCCCTTAGCCGTGATAAATTGACCATATACTACACCCCCTAGTTCCTTGTTGCTTAAGTAAGCGCTGTACAGAAGGAATTATACAACCACAAAATTCCTAATGACTCCATGGCAATGGTGCCTACTGCACTTTCTTTCAAAGGGAGTACCACAGAGTGCTGAGCACTGAAATGTTTCGGACTTCACCGCCTATTAGCATCAAATATGCCGCGTTGCTCCTGGGTCAGTTATGATTAGGTGTCCTCCCCGAAGATGTTGAGGAAGCCCGCTCAACGGCTCCAGCTCTCTGTATTATGTTACCACTCGAATCGAGGAGGTTAGATAACTAGCCAGACCTGATTCAAAACGATTCAGTGAAATTCACACACAACATTGGAGACTGAAAAGGACAGTAGTCCTTCACAATTGATGGCAATAAGAGAATAAATAAATAATTAAATAAATAATGAGATAACGCTTAATAGAATGTATTCTCATGCAATATTTCATGCAAACGTGTTTTGATTCACATAATATGCATAGGTTTTCTTCACATGTTGTGTCATTCAGATTTTTTCATAAATGTTATTGTGTTATTGTAGTACCCAAAAAAGTGTTAAACAAATCAAATTATATTTTATATTTGAGATTCTTGAAAGTAGCCACCCTTTGCATTGATGACAGCTTTGCACACTCTTGGCATTCTCTCAACCAGCTTCACCTGGAATGCTTTTCCAACAGTCTTGAAGGAGTTCCCACATATGCTGAGCACTTGTTGGCTGCTTTTCCTTCACTCTGCGGTCCAACTCATCCCAAACCATCTTAATTGTGTTGAGGTCGGATGATTGTGGAGGCCAGGTCATCTGATGCAGCACTCCACGCCCTTACACAGCCTGGAGGTGTGTTGTGTCATTGTCCTGTTGAAAAACAAATGATAGTCCCACTAAGCGCAAACCAGATGGGATGGCGTATTGCTGCAGTATGCTGTGGTAACCATGCTGGTTAAGTGTGCCCTGAATTCTATTTAAATCACTGACAGTGTCACCAGCAAAGTACCCCCACACCATCACACCTCCTCCTCCATGCTTCACGGTGGGAACTACACATGCGGAGATAATCCGTTCACCTACTCTGCGTCTCACCAAGACACAGCAGTTGGAACCAAAAATGTCTCATTTAGACTCATCAGCTGTCATCAAGGCAAAGTGTGGCTACTTTGAAGAATCTCAAATATAAAATATATTTAGATTTCTTTAATACTTTTTTGGGTACTACATGATTCCATATGTGTTATTTCATAGTTTTGATGTCTTCACTATTATTCTATAATGTAGAAAATAGTAAAAAATAAAGAAAAACCCTTGAATAAGTAGGTGTGTCCAAACTTTTGACTGGTGTTTCATCGATGTGTCATTCCGGTCATGCATCCCATGTCTAGCTTAGTTTGTTACCTAAGCTAGACACTTGTAGCTAGCCAGCAAATCCTCCAGTATGTGTTGACGTTATTTCACAGGATTTGTTTTTGGATGGAAGCTGTAGAGATGTTGTACTTTTCTGTGTTGGAATGGTGTGGGCATACCTCAACAGCAGTGGTGTAAAGTACTTAAGTAAAAATACTTCAAAGTACTACTTAAGTAGGTTTTGGGGGGTATCTGTACTTTACATTACTATTTATTTTTTGGGACAACTTTTACTTTTACTTCACTATATTCCTAATTAAAATAATGTACGTTTTACCTGGCACCCAAAAGTACTCATTGCATTTTGAATGCTTAGCAGGACAGGAAAATGGTCCAATTCACGCACTTATCAAGAGAACACGTGGTCATCCCTACTGTCTCTGATCTGGTGGACTCACTAAACACAAATGCACAATTTGTAAATGACGTCTGGGTGTGCCCCTGGATATCTGTACATTTTTAAACAAGAAAATGGTGCCGTCTGCTTTGCTTAGTATAAGGAATTTGAAATGGTTTATACTTTTACTTTTGATACTTAAGTATATTTTAGCAATTACATGCGTATGTATATTTAGAACCAAATACTTTTACTCAAGTAGTATTTTACTGGGTAACTAACTTTTACTTGAGTAACTTTCTATTAAGGTAATTATACTTTTACTCAAGTCTCACAATTGGGTACTTTTTCTAGCACTCCTCAACAGAATGGTGTGGTTGTAGTCATTAAAAATGTTCATGTGAATAGACCACTGATTGGCCAGCTCATCCTCCTCAGGAGGTTGACATCATCCTCAATGATGAAAGAGCAAGCATTTTTGAGATACAAGTTTGAGGTGTTTTTTTTACAGTTTTTTTCTCCAATGTATGCTTTGGCCACAAATAAGAGTATAGGATGAGTCAACAACATTATTTGGGTATGAATTAAGAGAATATTAACTTTTGAAAGTGAGATTTCTACTGGACAGTTTCCTCTCAACCTCATGTCAAAATGTGTGGAGTAGAAGAGAATTTGCTTCAAAAAATGCAACATTTTCTCTCAGATTCATGACAAAATGTGTAGAATAGCATTATAAAATGGGAAATTAAATAATTATCTGCCACATGGCTAGATGTATTGAAATGCAGGAAAAAAATGGGGGCCCTCCACATATCTTTCCACTTATACTGAGTTTTCAAAATACTCCTCCATAAACCCCTCACAATAACCCCTCAAGAGAGGCATAATAAGTCATGTAAAACTGTGTAGAATTGTAGGAAATGTGTTTTAAAATGTTTTTCATAATCTGGGGCAGTACCCCATGTCTACTGTTCGTTCCTGCACCACAATTTCGCCCTTGGCCTATGTTGTTGTTGTTTCTTTCTGCCATCTCTTCGGGGATGCGCTGATGCCTGCACAGTGATTCTCTCATGGACAAGTGCATTCAACAGCCTCCTCTGGCAAACACGAGGACTTGAGAGCATCGATTCTATCCAAAAGTACATAAAGGATCACTGGAGAGTGATTGCGTAACCAATGACAACCTGCTGTGACTTTGGCTGATGCATGATGATTAGACACACTAACCAGGGGTTGGCTGTCTCATGTGCTGATCAACTTTTGTTACCTGTGTACCGTTGAGAGTGTGATGCTCTTGTTGGACAATACATGAAGGCCATGTGACAATAGTTTATAATAGAGTAGGCCTATTACATGTGAGAGAGAAGGTCTGAATGACAATAGTGGCTAATTGCTTAGAATCAGTCCTGTCATTGTCTCCCATGATGAAATCTGGGACGGACCTCTGGCTTTCACATCCAATGTGTTTTCAGAAGGAGATGAGAGAAGACGCAAGGAGTATGCAATTGAGATTCTCCATGTGACTCAAACACACAAAACCGAACTTGTTAATATAACACCAACACAATTCATTCAAGAGATGATTTGGCCAGGAAATTAAAAACATGCTAAACAGTTGACACTGACTTAGATCGTTTTTCTAAATATGTAATTTTGTCAAATTATCCCTTTAATGTTTTTGCAGTACCTAGATTTGAGGGCTGCAGAGTTTGTGTTTTGCCATGGGAGATTTAAGATCCAACTAAATTAGGTGAGCTCACCCTCCAACTTGGAGAGATATCTGTCGCAGTCTTCACAGCCAAATATGGAAACGTGAGATTGCACTTGTGGCTGAGAAAGCAAAACATAGACAAACAACTTCAGGAATGTGACACAGTTATAAAGCAACTGACAATGACAGGACCAATGTTATTCTTCTACAACACGAAGAGACCATTTTATCTCCTCTACACATTTTCATCTGATTTACTGATTAGATTTTTTTTTATACTTGCCAGAGGGTTACATAGAAGACTTTGCCATCATGTTTTATTCTCTCTCCCTCTCTCTCCATCCAGCCCTTATCCCCTTCTTTTCCCTTTTATGTCAACACCTACCTGAGATTTCAAGCTTTGGCAATGATGACCGTGTCCCCAGTGCGTGTTCAGTTGAGTTTGAATGCCTTTCCAATTTGAATCTCTGATCTCCTAGGAAAATGGCATCCAGGAATGCTTCGGCATGCCTCAGTTGGAAATAAGTTATTACGATGATGCAGACTGATTGTTTACATATTCTCTAAGGGATATGGAGGGCTGCCAATTTCATTACATCTGCACTGCTAAAAGTCCACCTCAAAAATATATATTTTTAATCATAGAATGGGGAAACAATTGCTTGAATTAAGTAAAACATTCTGGCAATGGCATGAGCAAATTTCACTTGACAAGATTTCTTGAAATAAGTAGAAATAGCTAGTTGTTGAGAAAGCGCTAGTGATCTCAAAAGTAGTAAAAAGGGATTTTTTTAAACTTGATATTTGTATTTATTATGGATGCCCATTAGCTGCTGCCAAGGCAGCAGATACACTCCTCTTGTGTTCCAACCAAATTAAGGCAGTTTATTCTAACCTGCTTTTCTAAGCCAAGTTAACAAACAGATTACCAACCATTTTGAATCTCACCGTACCTTCTCCGCTATGCAATCTGGTTTCAGAGCTGGTCATGGGTGCACCTCAGCCACGCTCAAGGTCCTAAACGATATCAAAACCGCCATCGATAAGAGACGTTACTGTGCAGCCGTATTCATTGACCTGGCCAAGGCTTTCGACACTGTCAATCACAACTTATTGGCAGACTCAACAGCCTTGGTTTCTCAAATGATTGCCTCGCCTGGTTCACCAACTACTTCTCCAATAGAGTTCAGTATGTCAAATCGGAGGGCCTGTGTCCGGACCTCTGGCAGTCTCTATGGGGGTGGCACAGGGTTCAATTCTCGGGCAGACTCTCTTCTCTGTAAACATCAATGATGTCGCTCTCGCTGCTGGTGATTCTCTGATCATCTCTACGCAGACGACATCATTCTGTATACCTCTGGCCCTTCTTTGGACACTGTGTTAACTATCCTCCAGATGAGCTTCAATGCCATACAACTCTCCTTCCGTGGCCTCCAACTGCTCATAAATGCAAGTAAAACTAAATGTTTATTCCATGTGTAACTCTGTGTTGTTGTATGTGTCGAGCTGCTTTGCTTTATCTTGGCCAGGTCGCAGTTGCAAATGAGAACTTGTTCTCAACCTGGTTAAATAAAGCTGAAATAAAAATAAAAAATAATATGATTTTAAAAACATTACAATACATTCACAGATTTCACAACACAGTGTGCCCTCAGGCCCATACTCCACAACTACCAGATATCTACAGTATAAAATCCATTTGTATGTGTGTTTTGTTTATATTGCGTATGTTATCGTGTGTGTGTGTGTGTGTGTGTGTGTGTGTGTGTGTGTGTGTGTGTGTGTGTGTGTGTGTGTGTGTGTGTGTGTGTGTGTGTGTGTGTGTGTGTGTGTGTGTGTGTGTGTGCATGTGTCTGTACCTATGTTTGTGTTGCTTCACAGTCCCCGCTGTTCCATAAGGTGTTTTTTTACATCTAATTTTACAGTTACTTGATATGGAATAGAGTTCCATGTAGTCATGGCTCTATGTAGTCCTGTGCACCTTCCATAATCTATTCTGGACTTGGGGAGTGTGAAGAGACCTTTTGTGGCATGTCTTGTGGGGTATGCATGGGTGTCTGAGCTGTGCACCAGTAGTTCAGACAGACACAACAGTGCATTCAACATGTCAATACCTCTCATAAACACAAGTAGTGATGAAGTCAACTTCTCCTCCACTTTGAGCCAGGAGAGATTGACGTGCATATTATAAATATTAGCTCTCTGTGTACATCCAAGATTCAAGGGCCAGCCATGCTGCCCTGTTCTGAACCAATTGCAATTTTCCTTTGTCATTTTTTGTGGCATCTGACCACACGACTGAACAGTTGTCTAGGTGCGACAAAACTAGGGCCTGTAGGACCTGCCTTGTTGATAGTGCTGTTAAGAAGGTAAAGTAGTGCTTTACTATGGACATACTTCTCCCCGTCTTAGCTACTGTCGTATCAATATGTTTTGACCATGACAGTTTACAATCGAGGGTTTAGTCAACTCCAAGCAGTTTAGTCACCCCAACTTGCTCAATTTCCACATGATTTATTACATGATTTAGTTGAGGTTTAGGGTTTAGTGAATGATTTGTCCCAAATGCAATGCTTTTAGTTTTAGAAATATTTAGGACTAACTTATTCCTTGCCGCCCACTCTGAAACTAACTGCATCTCTTTGATAAGTGTTGCAGTCATTTCAGTCACTGTAGTAGCTAATAGAGTCATCAGTATTCAGACACTCTTGCTTTACTCAAAGCCAGTGGCAATTCATTAGTAAAGATTGCAAAAAGTAATGGGCCTAGACAGCTGCCTTGGGGAATTCCTGATTCTACCTGGATTATGTTGGCGAGGCTTCCATTAAAGAACACCCTCTCTGTTCTGTTAGACAGATAACTCTTTATCCACAATATATAAGTAACATAGATACAGTTTCACTGCACAATAATGCACAAGTAATTAATACTATAATATTTATCTTGTCTATAAATAAGATTATGTTTATATTATTTGAAATCTTAAATTGACACATTAATACTTGAATCAAGTCATTAGAAATAACATTTCTTAAATAAAGAGTCACATAAATCAATTTCTTTGACAAAGTATTGTATTATTTATTCTTAAGGTTACATTTGAATTCAGCATGTTCATGACTAAGCTTGACAGCAGCCTTCTAACGCTGTATATACATACACAAAAAGGGAGGTAGGAGCAACGCCTGTATGTTTGTAATAGTCACTTTTATCAGATCATTTAAAACATAACACTCATGCATCCCGGGTTTGCATGGTGTGCAAAAAAGGTTAAGAGCTGCCTATATGTTTGGGATAGTAACTTGTACCAGATAAGAACAGTTAGCAAAACATTCCAAAATGCATCCCTCACCCATCTGGGTATTCACATGATGTGAGAACATTTTTAAGTGCTGCCATTGTGATAGTAACGTTTATTAGATAAGAATAATGATACCGTACCTGATAATGAATTGCACACACCTGGAGTTCAAGGTTTAAATCAGTCCCTGATTAGAGTAATCAAGTAAAATGCAGTGTAACTGGCTTCGAGGTCCAGAGTTGAGTTTGAGGGGTTTAGGGACTAGTTTGGAAATCAGCCCTAAACCCTGGTGCTGAGAGCAATCAAGTTTATCCTTTTGAGTTTAACTTAAACTCTTTTTAAACTATAAACCAGTGGACAGTGCAACAGCCTGATAAGGGCATATTCCAAAACAGTGGCAGCTTATTAATGTTTGAGTTGACACAAGATTTAAATGTGTTGTTTATAAACAGAGTATTATCATCATCGTGATCTTCACTCTCTGGGGTGCTGGATCTAAATTGGGACTTGCCAAGAAGTACCGTGGAGCCAACACAACTGCAGTCATAGTCATCAGTTGATGCATCATGGATGCTGTCGTTCAATCCAGATCAAAACTAAGGCCGCCATTTCTTCTCCCTTTCAGGTGTAGGGCCCTTGGTCTTTTTTCCAAGTGTGGCATCCTTGGGCTTCTTTCCAGGTGTAGCATCCTTTGTCTTTCTGTCCTTGGTCTTCTGAGAGGTCCCCTAGTCTCTTCATCAGTAGTTGTGAGACAGTTTTGTGTCATGACACATGATATGTCTCCCTTTAAAGGGAAACTTCGGGATTTGGCAAAGAGGCCCTTTATCTACTTCCCCAGAGTCAGATGAACTTGTGGATACTATTTATGTCTCTGCATGCAGTTTGAAGGAAGTTGCTAACTAGTGCTAGCACAATTGTTAACTAGGGTTAGCATGACGACTAGAAGTCTATGGGTATCTGATAGCGTGCTAGCAGATATCCATGGACTTCCAAGTCGTTGCGCTAATGCTAATTAGCATTGCTTGCGAAACTACCTCCAACTTCCTTCATACTGGACACAGAGACATCTAACTCCAGGGGAAGTAGATAAATGTCTGCATTGCCAAAATCCTGAAGAATCCCTTTAAATGCACATGGCGCAACAATGCAGAGATTACTGCTGTTAATTACTGCATAGCCACATCCACAATGATTAGACGAAATAGCAGTATACAAGATGATCACTCACCCATTCATATTTACAATCAGTGGTGTAAAGTACTTAAGTATAACTACTTTACACTATTACTTAAGTATTTTTGAGGGGCATCTGTACTTTCCTATTTATATTTTTGATGACTTTTACTTCACTACATTCCTGAAGAAAATAATGTACATTTTACTCCATACATTTTCCCTGACACCCAAAAGTACTTGTTACATTTTGAATGCCTAGCAGGACAGGAAAATGGTTTTAATTCAGCATAGGGTAATATTCTACCAGTCGTTTGGCCATTGAATTGACTTCACGCTTCGATGGATACTTGAAGTCCTCTATTGTAGCTCGTATTATGGATATTATGTTGGTTATCGTGTTACAGAGTAGACAACAGCCAAGTTATTTTGAGAGTGTGCAAACTTGCTCTTGCCCAACAAGCTGCTTTTCAAAGTAATATCTTCTGGCTTGCTCTAACTCCCTGTCTGTGTAGATTACATTCTGGGCTGGGTTAACTTCATGATTTTGGAGGGACACCTTTCATTATCACTGGGCCTGCAAATAAAACGGGACCTGGGCGTGGAGGCACATCCATTTGCTCTGGTGGAGGTATTTGGGTTACTGAACCAGGGACTACTGGGGTCACTGCCATTGGTTCTGGAGGTGCTGGGATTACTGGACCGGAGAGTGCTGGGGTCACTGGGTCTGGTACTGGAGGTGCCTTGTGCACAAAGTCTCACATTTTGCTGATCTAAATCTGGTCCCTGTAAAAACATGCATCGGATAGAGATTGAATTTAGGCAATAAATGTGGTTTTCTACATTGTTTGATATGAAATTAAGAGCTGTGAACATTTATAGCAATAATACGTGTACTAGCTGGTGTAAATTTAAATCTTTCCTCATGATCCTGATGAGCCACTTGCAATATGGCTTTTTTTTAAATGTTCTGGACCTGGTAAGAGATCTCTGATATCATCACAGGAGAGGCTTGGTAACAGGTCTTCAGTGATATTGGCAGCTAAAATAAATACGCCCAATTAAATAGACATCAATGTCCTTAGTTACAATGTGTTACTCTGGAAGTACTCAACCGTACTAATTTCCATTTTGATAACCCCTGCAATGCCATTTTGCTAACGGTTAGCTAGTAATGATAACATTACCATGCTGACATTAGCAATACCGTGGTAGCTAATAGGTTAGTTCACTAGCTAGCTAATTAGGTAGCTAATGGTAACTGGTCAGTAAGTTTCAAACTTTGCAACTAAAACATTTGACATAAAATAAAACGCAAATTTACAGAATAAAGTTATAGTAGGGTTATATTTCACAGCTGATATCAACATCATGGGGAATTTTAAAAGGCACATGCAGATAACACATGAAATTAAACTGACTGAAGAACTAGCTAGCTAGCTAATGTTAGCTATCATTTCTTGGTTAAATGGTCTTTGCTTGAAATGACTTGCGACACCATCTTGCCAACGTTTAGCTAGAATGGAATATGACCAGAAGAGGACTGGTCATTTATGAACATTTGAACATCTTGGCCATGTTCTGTTATAATCTCCACCCGGCACAGCCAGAAGAGGACTGGCCACCCCTCATAGCCCGGTTCCTCTCTAGGTTTCTTCCTAGGTTTTGGCCTTTCTAGGGAGTTTTTCCTTGCCACTATGCTTCTACACCTGCATTGCTTGCTGTTTGGGGGTTTAGGCTGGGTTTCTGTACAGCACTTTGATATATCAGCTGATGTAAGAAGGGCTATATAAATACATTTGATTTTGGTATATGGCCAATATCCCACGGCTAAGAGCTGTTCTTATGCATGACACAACACGGAGTGCATGTATACAACCCTTAGCCATGATATTTGACCATATACCACAAACCCCTGAGGTGCCTTATTGTTATTGTAAACTGGTTACCAACGTAATTAGAGCAGTAAAAATAAATGATTTGTCATACCTGTGGTATACGGTCTGATATACCACCGCTGTCAGCCAATCAGCAATCAGGGCATCAACCGCCCAGTTTATAAATAACGCATGGCTCCATCCAGGTGGATTTGTTAAAAATGTCAGTCTCTCGATGTGCAAAACTGATAGAGACATACCCCAAGCGACTTACAGTTGTAATCGCAGAAAAAGGTGGCGCTACAAAGTATTAACTTAAGGGGGCTGAATAATTTTGCACGCCCAATTTTTCATTTTTTGATTTGTTAAAAAAGTTTGAAATATCCAATAAATGTCGTTCCACTTCATGATTGTGTCCCACTTGTTGTTGATTCTTCACAAAAAAATACAGTTTTATATCTTTATGTTTGAAGCCTGAAATGTGGCAAAAGGTCGCAAAGTTCAAGGGGGCCGAATACTTTCGCAAGGCACTGTATCTGTGGCTCTGACACTTAAATCCTTATTGAGCGACATAAATAGTACTCGTAGTCATAGTGCTGATTATTGTGTTGTATGTGGCATTGATGGCTGCTCTGAAGAGTTACTTATCAAGCCAACCCACTTTCGGCACCTCCTTGCCGCCAATATGTATGGACAGACGGACAACCGGGGATCACCATGACCAAGGGGTATTTTTGTTGTTAGCCGAGAACAACATGCAACCAGAACCCCTTGTCACGTTCGTCGTAATGAGTATACCAAGGCACAGTGTGAATAGAGTTCCACATATTTTAATAAACTGAAACTCACCAAAACAATATAGCACAAACGAAACGTGAAGCTACTGGTGTGCACTCAGGCAACTAAATGTAGACAAGATCCCACAAACACAAATTAGGAAATGCTACCTAAATATGATCCCCAATCAGAGACAACGATAAACAGCTGTCTCTGATTGGGAACCATATCAGGCCAACATAGACATACAAAAAACCTAGATGACCCACCCTAGTCACTATCACACCCCAACCAACATAGAGAATAAACATTTTGGGAATTTGGCATGTGTTGGCAAAGCACCGGAACATTTGGGGAATTTTGATTCTACTGGTTTGCCAAAATTTGCCCGACAGTAGTTAGCTAAGTAGTTAGCTAAGTGAGTTTGTGGATAAACCAGTTAGATTGTACTTTGTGTTATTGCTATTTTGACTATACCGGCACAATACACACACAGACACCAAGGTGTAGCTTAAAACGTTGTACTCTTGATTTCATAGGCGAGCAGCATAAGCCAGGACTCGGAAGACAAAATTATGGCCAGACATGCAGCTGCTTTCGTGTAGACAGCAAGAGAAATACACCTCCTGTCACAGTTATGTTTCTGTGTAGAGTCACAAAATTGATGGATGAAAGATTATTTTGAATGTGACAGGAGTACAGAAGTACAGGACAGTATTGGCAAAGAGCTGTGCCCAAATACAGCGTATCCAGAAAGTATTCAGACCCCTTGACATTTCACATTTTGTTACATTACAGCATTATTCTAAAATGTATTAAATTGTTTTTCCCCCCTCATCAATCTACACACAATACCCCATAATGACTAAGCAAAAACAGGATTTTAGAAATTTTGGCAAATTTATCAAAATAAAAAAAATGGAAATTTCACATTTTCATAAGTATTCAGGCCCTTTACTAAGTACTTTGTTGAAGAACCTTCGCCAGTGATTAAAGCCTCAAGTCGTCTTGGGTATGATGCTACAAGCTTGGTACACCTGTATTTGGGGAGTTTCTCCCATTCTTCTCTGTAGATCCTCTCAATAGCTGTTAGGTTGGATGTGGAGCATTGCTGCACAGGTATTTTCAGGTCTCTCCAGAGATGTTTGATTGGGTTTAAGTCCGGGCTCTGGCTGGGCCACTCAAGGACATTCAGTCATTTTTGCCAGAGCCACCCCTGCATTGTCTTGGCTGTGTGCTTATGGTCTGTGTCCTGTTGGAAGGTGAACCTTCGCCCCAGTCTGAGGTCCTGAGCACTCTGGAACAGGTTTTCATCAAGGATCTCTCTGTACTTTTCTCCGTTCATCTTTCCCTTGATTCTGAGTAGTCTCCCAGTCCCTGCAGCTGAAAAACAGCTGCACAGTATGATGTTCCCACCACCATTCTTCACTGTAGGGATGGTGCCAGGTTTCCTCCAGATGTGACGCTTGGTATTCAGGCCAAAGAGTTCAATCTTGGTTTCATCAGACCAGAGAATCTGGTTTCTCATGGTCTGAGAGTCCTTTAGTAAACTCATGTGCCTTTTGCTGAGGAGTGGCTTCCGTCTGGCTACTCTACCATAAAGGCCAGATTGGTGGAGTGCTGCAGAGATGGTTGCCCTTCTGGAAGGTTCTCCCATCTCCACAGGGGAACTCTGGAGCTCTTTCAGAGAGACAATTAGGTTCCCTGACCAAGGCTCTTCTCCCCCGATTGCTCAGTTTGGCGTGTTGGTGGTTCCAAACTTTAAGAATGATGGAGGCCACTGTGTTCTTGGGGACCTTCAATGCTGCAGAAATGTTTTGGTACCCTTCACCAGATCTGTGCCTCGACACAATCCTGATTTGAAGCTCTACGGACAATTCCTTCCACCTCATGCAGAATTCTGAGGAAAATGTATCAATTTAGAATAAGGCTGCAATGAAAAAGTCAAAAGGTCTGAATACTTTCCAAATACACCGTATATCATCATCACAAGTCATCCTCCCTTTAATGTTTTTGCATGATCTGCATGATCCAGCAGTGTCTGATTAATGTTAAATTCTCCCTATTTTGTTCTTGTGTTTTTCAGAGAAGCCTTAACAACATTGTGGCAGGGGTGCAGCAGTACCAGGGATTACTCAACAACCTGAGGGATCGGCTCAAAATGGTATTTCAGAATTCAGTCAACAGAGATATTTGATATGTTTGAAGATCCATTTGCCAGACTTTCAACAACACACATGCAGGACCATGCCATAAAATAACAGTTTAGCATGGTGGAATCGGACATTGGGCAAAATGCATGGCGGCTGAAAGGTACAGCACAGTGGCCTTGCCATCAAGACATATTCTTTCATTACTACATACCTTCCTAGTGAAAAGTTTGGAACACTTGTCTCACCCGAAAATATTAGCCATGATTGAAGATGGACCTCAGAAATGCACCTATGCATTCTTATATGAAATTTTAGATCGGTACCTTATAAGATCAGACCCGTTGTTTTCCGTGAAACCCACTGCTTTACAGATTATTTTCTACACAGATAAATTGTAGTTGTGTAATGCTTTAGGCACAGTGTGGGGTTGATGCAATATTATAAAGAATTCATGAGGACTTGGTTCTATTGTACAATGGTGTTCAAATTCAAACTGTCAATAAGGAGAGAGAGATATATGGTGCATTGGTTTCTCTGCAGAGACACTTTAGCTCAACATGAGCTGTGTGGATTTAAAGAGTGGGTGGGATTTGCATTCAGCGAATGTAGACATTGTGAATGTACTTTTGACAATATGCAGATTGTCACGTTCGTCGTATACATAATGAGCGGACCAAGGCGCAGAGTGAGTAGAGTTCCACATATTTATTAAAGTGAACCTTCCAAAAAACAACAAAGAATAAACTAATGTGCAGTTCGTAGCGCACATAGCACTGAACCAAAACAAAACAATATCCCACAAACGCTTGTGGGAAAAGGACCACACTAAGTATGATCCCCAATTAGAGGCAACGATAATCAGCTGTCTCCAATTGGGAACCATACTCACACCAACATAGAAATATTAGACTAGAACATCCCCTAGTCACGCTCTGACCATTTGCACCACAGAGAACCCCAAGGGCTCTCTATGGTCAGGGCGTGACACAGATGTAATTTAATGAGGATGTTTTTGTGCAAAGGACATTGGACAGACATATTCGACAATGCTGTGACATTGAAAAGGCCAGCACTGACTTCTTAAGAAACAGACTTAACACAACATATGGTATAAACAGAAAGAGCAAGCTAGTTGAATTCCCTGTTTTTAATCTTATACAGTAAACACGGCATTGATCCATTAGAAATGAAGTGTGTGTTGAAACACCTAGTTGTTTCAGGACAATTGGACTTGGACACTTTAAATGCTGCTCTCCTTGATTTCCCCTACTCTTCCCTGGTTGTAAGAGCTAAACCATGCCCTGTAAACCAAACATTGGCATCAAATTATAATAAAATCAAGCAGTCCTCAGGGCACATGCTTTTTCGCCTTTAAATATTGCAATTTTTATCAGACACTGTTGAAGGAAATGAATATATTAAAGTTATTTTGACATTGATAGAGATGGTTCAGATTATCTTTGTACCCGTTATTACTCTTAAAACTGTATGAAATTGGAAATGTGTTATTGAGTAACATTTGAAGCATGTGAAAGAGATTTTCCCTGAAAACAATATTATACCAAATCAACATTATTTGATTCATGTTCCATCTCAGATTAAATTATTGGGTCCAATGGTCAGAGATTTGAGTCCAAGCATTGTTTTTTTTGTTTTTTTTACCTTGGTCCTCAAACCTGATTTTCAGAAACATCTATAAGTCTTTGATAAAACATAATCAAATGTTTGAATGTTGTCAAAATGCTAATGAGTAACACAACCCTATTTTTCCAATAAGCGGGAATTGGGACCAGTGTCAGAAGTGAAGAATGTGCAATATCTGCAAGCAAAAGTGAGAGATTTCCTTGGTATAGAGGGAGTTGACCATGCAGTCAAATGGCTTATTGTAAATGTATGTCAGAATTCCTAGTTTGTTGTTTGTTACCAATGTAATTATAAGATACATATTTGTCATAAACTTAACATTGTATTGCTTTGAGTTTCAGGCATATAATACTGTGTGCTTTGATAGAGATTGTATGTCCTATAAATTTGAGGTCCCTAATCTTGCTCAGGACACTGAGCTGGAGAATGTGAAAAAGCTTGTTTATTTCACCCCGTACTACACCTTCTATAACAGAAACGGCACATATGTTCCTATGAAGTACTACCTTGGTGATATCATTGGGCTACACAAAGCATCTAATGACTACAATGTACAGTACCAGTCAAAAGTTTAGACACACCTACTCATTCAAGGGTTTTTCTTTATTTTTACAATTTTCTACATTGTAGAATAATAGTGAAGACATCAAAACTATGAAATAACACATATGGGAATCATGCAGCAATCAAAAAGTGTTAAAAATATATATTTTAGATTCTTCAAAGTATCCACCCTTTGCCTTGATGACAGCTTTGCACACTCTTGGCATTCTCTCAACCAGCTTCACCTGGAATGTTTTTCCAACAGTCTTGAAGGAGTTCCCACATATGCTGAGCACTTGTTGGCTGCTTTTCCTTCACTCTACGGTCCAACTCATCCCAAACCATCTGAATTGAGTTGAGGTTGTGTGATTGTGGAGGCCAGGTCATCTGATGCATCACTCCATCACTCTCCTTCTTGTAATGGTGTCTTTGCAGATATTCGACCATGAAGGCCCGATTCACTTGAACTATATGAAGCATTCATTTGGGCTGCAATTTCTGAGGCTGGTAACTCTAATGAACTTATCCTCTGTAGCAGAGGTAACTCTTTGTCTTCTTTTCCTGTGATGGTCCTCATGAGAGCCAGTTAAATCATAGAGCTTAATGTTTTTTGTGACCGCACTCCAAAAAAAACATTCAAAGTTCTTGACATTTTCCGGAATGATGGACCTTCGTGTCTTAAAGTAATGTCGTTTCTTTTTGCTTATTTGAGCTGTTCTTGCCATAATATGAAATGGTTTTTTACCAAATAGGGCTATAATCTGTATACCACCTCTACCTAGTCACAACACAACTGATTGGCTCAAAGTCATTAAGAAGGAAAGAAATTCCACAAATTAACTTTTAACAAGGCACACCTGTTAATTGAAATTCATTCCAGGTGACTACCTCATGAAGCTGGTTGAGAGAATGCCAAGAGTGTGCAAAGCTATCATCAATTTCAAAGGGTGGCTACTTTGAAGAATCTAAAATATTAAATATATTTTGATTTGTTGAACACTTTTTTGGTTACTACATGATTCCATATGTATTATTTCATAGTTTTGATGTCTTCACTATTATTCTGCAAAGTAGAAAATAGTAAAAATAAAGAAAAACCTTTGAATGAAGTAGTTGTTTCCAAACTTTTGGCTAGTACTGTATATTTGTGTGTACTGTAAATGAGAATGAATTGCAGAACGTTTGCTCATTTCTGTTTTTTAGTTAGATCATGTAAGATGAGCCTGGTTCTTTAAACAAGGGAAACAATCCTGATTTAATATCATCAACATTGATGGCATTACATGATAACTTGTTGATTGTCTAGTTTTGCTAGTCTTGCTCATCTCAGTGATACATACTGAATACATGCTGGGATTTCAATGGAAAGTTTTGTATCAGTGACTGACTGTGTCACATTCCAATGGGGGTTCGAATGCAGTCAGTTAGCCCTGCACGCTCTGTAAAAAAAGGTACCGAACTGCGCTTAGAGTACAAACAGTAGTCACTGTAGTGGTAACCTGTTACGGTACGCCCATTGTACCATTAGTTATACGTGCATAATTTTACCCTTGCAGTTCGTACCTTAAAAGAGCCAAAATCTACACGTTTGTCTTTCTAGGGTACCCCCCCCCCCCCCAGTGCCAAAGCAGTTTCTCTTCTCTATACTAAGTCCCTCACATGTACACGGAACAAAAATATAAATGCAACATGTAACAATTGCAACGATTTTACTGAGTTACAGTTCATATAAGGAAATCAGTAAATTGAAATGAATTCATTAGGCACTAATCTATGGAGTTCACATGACTGGGCAGGGGCACAGCCATGGGCAGGCCTGAAATACTTCTCAGTTTCATCAGCCGTCCGCGTGACTGGCCTCAGACGATCCAGCAGGTAAAGAAGCCGGATGTGGAGGTCCTGGGCTGGCTTGGTTATACTTGGTTTGTGGTTGTGATGCTGGTTGGACGTACTGACAAATTCTCTAAAATGACGTTGGAGGTGGCTTATGGTAGAGAAATTAATATTCAATTCTCTGACAACAGCTCTGGTTGACTTTCCTACAGTAAGCATGCCAATTGCACGCTTCTTCAAAACTCAAAATATCTGTGGCATTGTGTTGTGTGACAAAACAGCACATTTAAGTTTGGCCTTTTATTCTCCCCAGCACAAGGTAATGATCATTCTTTTTAATCAGCTTATTGATATGCCACCTGTCAGGTGGATGGATTATCTTGGCAAAGGAAAAATGCTCACTTACAGGGATGTAAACAAATTTGTGCACAAAACTTGAGAGAAATAAGCTTTTTGTGCTTATGGAATATTTCTGGGATCTTTTTGCCTACAGGAAATTTAAAAAAAAGCCTAATCAGAATTAAACATTGTGACTGGTTGTGTTTATGCCAGATACTGTATAAAAGGTAATACATTTTACAAATTAAATGATACATATATAATCAATATTGAAGTGTTAGGTTCTAGGTGAGCGAGGAAAAGCTGCTTGATTGAAGGAGGAGGCAAGATAGCGGGGTTAAGCTTTTCTGAGTCACTGGGTCTGCCTCGAGTTGAGGCAGGCCCTATAACATTATTATAGGACGACTTGGGAGCAGTGGTGTAAAGTACTTAAGTAAAACTCCTTTAAAGTATTTTTGGGGGGTGTCTGTACTTTACTTAACTGTTTATATTTTTGACAACTTTTATATTTACTTCACTACATTCCTGAAGAAAATGATGTACTTTTTACTCAATACATTTTCCCTGACATTCAAAAGTACTCATTACATTTTGAATGCTTAGCAGGAAAGGAAAATGGTTCAACTCACGCAATATTCAAGAGATTATCCCTGTTCATCCATACTGGTAATCATGCAGACTGACAAAACACAAATGCTTTGTTTGTAAATTATGTCTGAGTGTTGTAGTGTGTAGTGGCTATTCGTAAAAATCATACAAAAATTGTGCCGTCTGGTTAGCTTAAAATAATATTACCCCCAAATCGGACTCGAACCTCTGTCCAGCAACTGTCAAGCCAACATCTTAACCATTATGCCAAGAGGTCTGCACCTCTTGAAAAGGTTGCTCAGTATTAAGGTCTGTGCAATATTAAATACAGCTTTTTATTTTTACTGGCTCTTATGTAAGCCTTTCTAAAGACTTCTGAACTGGCAGCGGACATGCTCAAGCTTGAATTAACATAACTCAGTTCTACCACCCCCCCACCCCCACCCCCACCCCCACCCCACCCCCGGGTATACGTTTTGGCTTTTGCCTGAGCATTACACACAGCTGAATCAAATAATGACATCTTGATGATGAGTTGGTTATTTGAATCAGCTGTGCAGTGCTAGGGCAAACCCCCAAAAGTACACCCAGTGGGGGCAGGACCAAGTTAGGGAAACTCTGGTTTAAACTATCAAGGCATTATGGCTGAGGTTGAGCCATTTCAAGCGATAAACACATTGTACGTCTCTTCATGTGCGAAATGAGGCCTCTGGTTCTCAATGACCAAAGGAGGGGAAAATCAAACAAGTAAATAAAAGAAAGAGATGAAATATCACAATTAGATTGATTAGGGAGTCTGGGACAGACATCAAATTAGTCTGGAAAGATGTAGCTTAGCAACAGGCTTGATTAAGTTGGAGGCACTATTTCCTAAGTGCCTTGCTGCTTTTGATAGGCTTATAGGTGGCTGTGACCTGAGCAAGTGTTATGTATCACTATTCATCAAAAGCATCCATTGTCAAATTAACCTCTCAGTGTCACACACACAGACAGAGTGATTCCAATGTACATTACTTTTTTGGGGGGGGATATGGGGTTGTATTTTTTATTCACACTCAGTAGTAGGACGTACGACTAATTCATGATTTAATTGCAAACACTGTTACAACATCTACATACATACGCTCATCAACTCTATGTTGTAAGAGCATAATATGACGAAGAGCTAAAATAACCTACTTCATTTGACCAAATATAATATTACCCAGCACGTAATCCACCCATACACTGAACTATAACATAGGAGCATCAGATAGGATCATGTGTGTACCTTAGGTTCATGTAAGGCAGGATCATGATGCCCAGGCTTGGTTGAGCCGTTAAGGCATTGGCCTCCGGGACATATCCTATTGTATTTCCCCTTGCCTGCATGGGATTGAATCCCAGCCCCACTGTCCTTTTTCCACACTGTGTCTCCTGTCTATTTCTCCTTCATTTCATGCCTCTAGTCCAGGGATAGGCAACTGGCCCGCTCTGATTGCAGGTGTGGGTGTGGATATGCAGACCTGCTTGCCACTGAAGCCCCTCATGATGAGTTCAGATTTTTTGTGGCCCGCACCCTCATCAAAGTTGCCCATCCCTGATCTAGTCTATATCCATAAAACATGGAAATAGACTACTTCTTCAAACTTCGGTTTAGATTATTTAGTAGGCAGGTTGACAGAACAGGTTTGCCATTACGTCAAACTCCTTAACCGGCATCTACAGAGCTCCCCATCTGACCTTTCTGCGTTCTACTTGGTCCGACAACAGAACAGCCTGTACAGTTTTCCCCGAGATCCTCTTCTCCAGTTCTCCCTCAGGTCCCACCTGACAAAACTGGATGCAGCTGTCAATCAAGTGTTTCTTTGTGGTCAGACGGTATGAAATCAACATGCTTCTAGCTATTCATCTTTTTTTCATGTGTCTCCTTCACACAGATGTTACAGCACTTCAAGGGCACGTCTGTAGATGGGTAAACATTTATGCAGCATATGTTGCATAGGCATTTAGTTTTTTTGTGAGGTACACAGTACACAAATGTTTTGCTGCATGCTATGACTGATTGACATTGTCAACTTATTGATATTAAGAACTATGGTTTAGTGAACAACTATGATCTACCTATGATTTCTTCCACCCCTCTTTTTTTGTTGGCACTAAACCTTATTCATGGTTTAGTGCCTTTAGAGATTGAATGTTTGTTTGGAAGCTTCATGTTGTGTTTTTGCTTTCTTCCCCCCTTTTTTTTGCAATCTCCATTACGTTATGATTATGAATACACTGTCTATTTTCCTGTCCTGCTCTGTTCGTAACCTCAAAATGCCCTTGCCGCATCAACCATCTGTCAGTTCAACTGCTTTTGAAAATGTGTGAGCACTGAAAAATGTATGCCGCTCAGTAACACAATCTCATCAAAGTGATCCAACGATGCACCTACAGTGTCTTGTCTTACTGCTTGGTGTGATCTTTCATTTTTAATGTCATAATGCAACGTTGACTGCAAACACTATCCCAAAATGGTAAACAACCCGAGGACAATAGTCTGTTCCCGTTTGGGAGCCCTAGCTATGCAGTATTTACCATACCCATCTCCAGATGAGAGTGGAAGCCTGGGCAAACCTTGTACCATAAACACTTTGACAAGATACAGTACATAGGAATACCATTCTCAGAGGATCGAGGCGAGAGCTGATTTGTTGTGTCACGTGGAGAGGCACTTGAACAGACCTTGTGGTGGTGAGAGATGAGAGGACTCCAGTCTGCAGTGACGAAAGACAAGTGGCTTCACAGAGAGTGAGAAGGGTTCCTAACTCGCTCAGTGGCTTGAGAAGTAGTCCCTGGCATTTGCCTGCCCTGAAACCATTCTCATCACAAGTGCTATTTCTGTGGAGAGTGCACAGACACGCAGGCAGGAGGGAATGCAACAGGCAGCCCATTTCAGTTCATTTAATAATCATCAGATGAGAGGGCCTGAGCCCTGGATATGAGGTCATTCTAAATCAATCTGAACTTAAAACCCTATACTCTTATCTATCTTATCTTACTAACTTATATGTTATGCATTTCTTTCATGCCTCAATATTTTAAGGAATTAATATTAGTCGAGGCAGTGAACATCATGGGATTGAAATGATGCCTGAGGAAAAAGACTTGTGCGTATTCATGTCAATCAAGCCAGGTCGGTGTGTATTATGTGACGTCTGGGGGCCTTTCTTTAAGTAGGATGGTTGTCCATGACAAAACTGCTCTGCTCACCGACCTGCCTTGATTGACATCAACACTAGCCCTGAGCAACTCAGAGACAGAACAAGCCAGAGCCAGCCAAACAACTTTGGACTTGGCTGCCATCTGCTGTTCCTATTTGAAACATTCAATGATTCCTAATGTATTTGAATACAGCAAGTAACCTGGAGGTTGGAGCAAGTTATTCCTGTGACCTCAATTAAGCCAAATCATGGGAGATTTACATGTCAATATTGATACTTTGCCACAGAAATTGAATAACCTGAGTTAGCCTGTGTACTAGACTTATACTAAGGACAATTAAGCCATTGATTCTAATAACAGAAGAAACATTAACCCTTCATGTCATGAATGCATGTTTACATCAGCTATCTATGGATCAATTAATGTATGAATGTGTAGTGACCTTTGTGTCTGGATGTTAGCATGGATTAAAAATACTCTGTAGTTTCTATTCTCTGAGAAATTGAATAACTCAATGCAAAGTTGAATTGTTATTGATTTAATTAAACCTTTATTTCAAATCAAATCAAATTGTACTTGTCACATGCGCCGAATTCAACTGGTGTAAACCTTACTGTGACGTGCTTACTTAAAAGCACCTTAACCAACAATGCAGTTCAAGAAATAGAGTTAAGAAAATATTTACTAAATAAACTAAAGTTTTTAAAAAATTATAAAAAGGAACACAATAAAATGACATAACAATAACAAGGCTATTTACAGGTGATACCTGTACAGGGTCAATGTGCGGGGGTACAGGTTAGTCGAGGTAATTTGTAGGGGGGGTGCATTTGATCAAATGGTGGCCTTTTGGAACTAGACTTGGCACTCCGGTACCGCTTGCTGTGCAGAAACAGAGAGAACAGTCTATGACTTGGGTGACTGGAGTCTTTGAACATTTTTTGGGCCTTCCTCTGACACCACCTAGTATAAAGGTAAAAATAAATAAATAGGTCCTTGATGGCTGGAAGGTTGGCCCAAGTGATGTATTGGGCTGTATGCACTACCCTCTGTAGTGCTTTATGTCATAATGTAGTCCATGAATGATAACGTTGAATACTTAATTGTTTATTTTTATTAATAATTTTAATTTAATAAGGATTGAATATAAACATTGTTTGACATGTTTCTATGAACTTTACGGATACAATTTGGATTTTTTGTCTGCCTGTTGTGCCTGTGGATTACTGAAGAAAACGGGCGAACAAAATGGAGGTTTTCGGATATAAAGAGAGACTTTATCGAAAAAAATGAACATTTATTGAATAAATGAAAGTCTTCTGAGTGCAACCATACGAAGATCATCAAAGGTAAGTGATTAATTTTATCTCTATTTCTGACTTGTGCAACTCTTCTACTTTGCTGGTTACTGTTTGTAATGATTTGTCTTGGAACACAGCAGGAGCGTTGGTCAGTCCGAACAGCATCACTAGGTATTCGTAGTGCCCGCTAGCCATGTTAAAGGCGGTCTTCTACTCATCCCCTTCCCGGACCCGTACAAGATGGTAGGCATTCCGGAGGTCCAACTTGGAGAAGATGGTAGGCCCCTGGAGAGGTTCGAAAGCCGATGCGATGAGTCGAAGCAGGTAACGTTTTTTTAACCGTGATGTCATTCAGGCCCCGGTAGTCGATACATAGACACAGGGTTTTGTCCTTCTTCTCCAAAAAGAAGAACCATGTACCGGTGGGGAGGCAGAAGCACAGATACCCCACTGCAGCCAGGGAGTCCTCAATATACGTCACCATCGCCTTGTTCTCCGGACCTGACAGGGAAATAAAGCCACCCAGAGGCAGTGTAGTGCCCGGGAGAAGGTCGTGGCACTGTCATAGGGCCGATGCAGAGGAAGCGTGGTGGCACGGCTCTTGCTGAAAACCTTCCGGAGGTCCTGGTACTCCGCTGGAATGGCGGAGAGATCCAGGGCTTTTCCCAAGCCCTTAGGAAGACATCCCAGGGCAGGCAGCGCCAACTTCAGGCAATGCCAACTTCAGGCAATGCCCATGGCAAAACATGCTCCAACCCAGGATATAAACCAGTAGCCCAGTCGATCAGGGGATTGTGCCTCTGGGTGCATGAGGGGATTCGATGGGCAGGAACTGCATAAACTCACCGAAGCGCTCAGGTTAACGGGACACGTAGTGTGGGTGACTCTGCCAATATAGCGTCCATCCAACGCTCTGACGTTCATGGGAATGGAGAGGGGTTGTGTGGAGATTCCCAGCTCTGACACCAGAGTAGCGTCTATAAAGCTCTCATCGGCCCCAGAGTCTATGAGCACCCAGAGAGATTTGGACCGGTCATTCCACAACAGGGTAGCATGGAGAGGGGTATGAGCAATGGAAGATGGGAAACTCCCCGTACAGCTCACCAGCGTACTCATACTAGTACCTTCTTGATGAGCCTGGTTCTTTAATGGACAGGTAGATAAAAAAAGTGGATGTTAAGTCTGTGTAAGCGCTCAGCAGGAGACAATCTAGCACTGCCCAGTTGCATGGGCTCCGGAAGAGACGACTCGACAACCCTTGGTGACCTCCGAGAGACTTCGGCCGACATCGGTTCCACTCGGAAATGTGGGCTTTGGGGATTTCCGGGATTCCTTGGAGGCAAGGTGGAAATCGAGTGTCGGCGACAGGGAACAGACTCCCTCTCCCTCCTACAATTCCCATAGCCGCCCATCGGCTATGGGAATGGTCAAGGCATTGAGGGAGTCGACATCCAGAAGCAGCTCCTGGGCTGCGAGCTCGTCTTTAATCATCTCCGACAACCCGTGAACACCACAAACTCCTTCAATCTGAGACAAACGGTGGATTGTTGCTCCCACACCGCCGTAGCCCAGGCAAGAGTCCTCCCGGTCATCAGCAATATCACATACGCTAGCCTCGAGCAATCCGAGAGAAATTAAGAGGGCTGCAGCTCAAAGATGAGAGAATACTGGGAGAAAAACGCCCGGCAGGATCCGGGATCTCTAGCATAGTGCTCTGTAAAAGGTAAGAGGGATTCTTGGGAAGCCAGGGTAGAATAGAGAGAAACGCTGCTGGTAGCGGGATAATTCACAATCTGGGGGGTTACTGTAGTGGCGGGCTGCCTCACATACAATCCACGGAATTGCTCCAGTAATGTGTTGAAGGCACGGTCTTAGCATTCCATCAAGGTCTGGAATCCTCCATAAGACGCTGAAGTAACTCCTTGTGTCTTCCAATGGTGGCTCCCTGGAAGGAGACGGCGTTGCAGAGCTGGTTCGAGTCTGCTGGGTCAGTCATGGTCAGTTCGTACTATCACGACTCAGGATATGACCCAGATGCAGACACGGGAGGAGGATAGTACAGTTCTCAGATGATTTAGTAGAAACACAGGGAAGGCAAAGGGCAGGTCGAGGGCAGGCAGATGTTCGTGATCAGGTCAGAGTCAGGCAGGTACAGGACGGCAGGCAGGCTCGGGGTCAGGGCAGGCAGAATGGTCAGAACTGGGAAAAACCTGGAAACAGAACTAGAGAAACAGGAAGGTGGGAAAGAACACTGGTAAGACCTGACAAGACAAGACGGATTGGCAACAGACAAACAGAGAACACAGGTATAAATACACAGGGGATAATGGTAAGATGACCGACACCTGGAGTGGGGTGGAGACAAGCACAAAGACAGGTGAAACAGATCAGGGTGTGACAATACTAGGCATTCTATATTATACTACAATATCAGTCTAACTGAATATGGATGTTGTGTTGGTTGAATGTTCCAGGCAGGTTCCAGAATGTGTTATTGTGTTGGGTAATAGCAGCTGGTTTAGCAGGCTTTGGTGCTATGTTCTTCACCACCCACTGCTTCGACCTCTTGTAGAAGATGTGTATGTACTGCAAGTCTCCTGGAAATACATGAAGACGGATCATGAGGATGTGTAACCATACAGTAAAACATGTTCATCTGTAAACAAAAAAGGGTACAGTACTGGTATTTATTTTGTTACACTCACACAGAGTCAATGTTGGGGCATTAAGATGGGCTGTTAGCAAAGATGTGAAGAGTTTGCGGGGGGCTTGACTTGTAGACAGTTTAGGGTATTAGTGATTTTGTTTTCTCGAGAGGGTATTGAGGGTATTGTGATTTCATAAATACCTTTGACTATCCTGGCTTGTTTCAAAGTCAGATGATGTTGAGTTTGAGCTTATTCCAGAGTCTACCGGCTCTGTACTACTAAAGTTGGCATCAAGGTCTTCAGCAACTGCAGGAGTAGTCTGTAGGACACACAGTAGTCAGTGATTAGACACCATTTACTACTTTGTCCCCATTAATACAAACTCAAACAAGGTACAATATCCACCCCCCCCCCCCCCCCCCCCCCCCTTCATGTCAATAGATCATTCATACTAAACTTTAGACACAATACCACCCCCAACCATCACCAGTCAGTCACACACAACATCCCCTCCTTACTAATAGCTCATTTTCTCTAATTGAGAATTCAAGCCTTTCATGAACAATCAATTAACACTCCATAATACAGAGAAAACTACAGTAGAAGTTGTAGCCTACTTGTAAACACACCAACTATGACAACAAGACATGGAGCATGTTTATGCCTAGCTCCAATACAGTGGAGCAAAAAAGTATTTAGTCAGCCACCAATTGTGCAAGTTCTCCCACTTAAAAAGATGAAAGATGCCTGTAATTTTCATCATAGGTACACTTCAACTATGACAGACAAAATGAGAAAAAAAATCCAGAAAATCACATTGTAGGATTTTTAATTAATTTATTTGCAAATTATGGTGGAAAATAAGTATTTGGTCCCCTACAAACAAGCACGATTTCTGGCTCTCACAGACCTGTAACTTCTTCTTAAAGAGGCTCCTCTGTCCTCCACTCGTTACCTGTATTAATGGCACCTGTTTGAACTTGTTATCAGTATAAAAGACACCTGTCCACAACCTCAAACAGTCTCACTCCAAACTCAAAAGAGCTGTCAAAGGACACCAGAAACAAAATTGTAGACCTGCACCAGGCTGGGAAGACTGAATCTGCAATAGGTAAGCAGCTTGGTTTGAACAAATCAACTGTGGGAGCAATTATTAGGAAATGGGAGACATACAAGAACACTGATAATCTCCCTCGATCTGGGGCTCCACGCAAGTTCTCACCCCGTGGGGTCAAAATGATCACAAGAACGGTGAGCAAAAATCCCAGAACCACACGGAGGGACCTAGTGAATGACCTGCAGAGAGCTGGGACCAAAGTAACTAAGCCTACCATCAGTAACACACCATGCCGCCAGGGACTCAAATCCTGCAGTGCCAGACGTGTCCCCCTGCTTAAGCCAGTACATGTCCAGGCCCGTCTGAAGTTTGCTAGAGAGCATTTGGATGATCCAGAAGAAGATTGGGAGAATGTCATATGGTCAGATGAAACCAAAATATAACTTTTTGGTAAAAACTCAACTCGTCGTGTTTGGAGGACAAAGAATGCTGAGTTGCATCCAAAGAATACCATACCTACTGTGAAGCATGGGGGTGGAAACATCATGCTTTGGGGCTGTTTTTCTGCAAAGGGACCAGGACGACTGATCCGTGTAAAGGAAAGAATGAATGGAGCCATGTATCGTGAGATTTTGAGTGAAAACCTCCTTCCATCAGCAAGGGCATTGAAGATGAAACGTGGCTGGGTCTTTCAGCATGACAATGATCCCAAACACACCGCCCGGGCAACGAAGGAGTGGCTTCGTAAGAAGCATTTCAAGATCCTGGAGTGGCCTAGCCAGTCTCCAGATCTCAATCCCATAGAACATCTTTGGAGGGAGTTGAAAGTCTGTGTTGCCCAGCAACAGCCCCAAAACATCACTGCTCTAGAGGAGATATGCATGGAGGAATGGGCCAAAATACCAGCAACAGTGTGTGAAGACCTTGTGAAAGACTTACAGAAAACGTTTGACCTCTGTCATTGCCAACAAAGGGTATATAACAAAGTATTGAGATAAACTTTTGTTATTGACCAAATTCTTATTTCCACTATTTTTTGCAAATTAATTAATTAAAAAATCATACAATGTGATTTTCTGGATTTTTTTTTCTAATTTTGTCTGTCATAGTTGAAGTGTACCTATAATGAAAATTACAGGCCTCTCTCATCATTTTAAGTGGGAGAACTTGCACAATTGGTGGCTGACTAAATACTTTTTTGCCCCACTGTACCTCTTAAACTGTCTGTATCCTACTGACTCGTGTTTTTTAAGAAACTAAATATGCTTCTCTGCATCTCTGCTAAAAATCTGGGTGAAATATTTAAAGGAATGTGAATCTTATTCAGTAGATTTGGTTATTGCTTGCTTTTCTTAAGTCTACCAACCATGCCAGGAGGAATACCAGCTAAGATAGTCTATATATATATATATATATATATATATATATATAGTCTATCTCACCCATGAATACGACCTGTTCCCTGATACATTATAATCGTAGGTGTCTAAAAGGTCGTTTTTCGGGAACAAAAACGACAGTCCTTCGGACTGAATGACAAGAAGAAGCAACCCGTCGGACTTTGACAAAACCACAACAGGAAACGATCCTTTAACTGCTTGTGCGCACTCGGTCAGCTGACACACTCGAAGTCATGTGATTTCATTCCTTTAGGCAGAGAGAGTGAACACAAGTCGCTGCGTTTGAAACAAAGTATCTAGTAGTTGTATTTTCTATCCCGGCACGTCCAACATGGCTTGGACAAAGTATCAACTCTTTCTTGCGGGTCTTATGCTCACAACCGGCTCTATCAACACGCTATCGGCAAAGTAAGTGAACGCTTCATTCACGTTGTCAATTGATTTCACGGTCTACGATGTAGCCAATGGCATAGGCCAGTGTTGAGCATCTGGTTGATCGCAAAGCCATTCCTATTCGTTCAACAAACATTTATGTAAAAAAACAACAACGATAAAGCCTTGGGTCCCTAATTGTGTTATTCGTTTCTCGGTAGGTGCGCTTGATTCAGTAGTCCTAGCCCCGGGAAGGCAAAGTGTTCCAATTTTGAACCATTTTGTGTCTGAAGATAGAACTTTGCCTACCCGGTAGTCCCAGATAGCAAATGAGGTAGACCTATAGTTCTACTGCTGGCCAATCCGATAGTTTAGATCACGGAGTCTGCAGTTTCCTCGAGCGATAGACTGTAAAAAGAATACTCAAACGTACAGCAAAGTTGATCATGTGAGATTTGAAACATTTTTAAAACCGTGACTAGTGACAAATTCGACGAATACAACAAAGAGCTGCTGTTTATATAACTAAATTCATGTTTAAGTTTTCGATCAGAACTGTCACTTTTTTTCAACAGTTTTACTAGTCATTAAATGCGCGTTACCAGCACTGCAGTTGTAATGAATGAGTCTAGCGGTGTTTTGATAAGCTTGCGTTGTTATTATTTGTGGCTTGTGTATTTGTTAATATCGAGGAATATTTCACTTTCTCTGGTTATAGGAGTAACAACCTGAATTGGCGCAGGAGGCAAAGTAATGCAGTGCGATTTAAGTTTCACCAACAGCTGGAAGACTGTGTCCCCTTTTCTCAGCCTATGGCGGGAGAGAGAGGAGGCACTGTAAATCGGGAGAGAGGCAGACTCACCGCTGCTCCCTCCTCTCATACTGACCATCAGATACAGGCCATCAGTCCAGTAAAAATACTATTATTATGCTCACTCAGCTGTGTCTCAAAAGTAATACAAAAAATGATGTATTACCAATGTTCTCATATACCTACAATTTTGAAATATAATTTCAAAATTGTCTGAGAAGAACATTGGCAGGGAAATTCAAGCTTAGCCAATATGCAGTGATATTGTATTGGGCCTATAGCCTACTGCACAAACCTCATTGTTACAGAACTGTTTTTAATTGGATAATGTTGCATAGTCTTACATTTAAGTCATGTTAAAAATAAAAATACATCGGAGCAGTAGATCTCTGCTTGCATTTTGACTCAGAAAGTGATCTCGACTCAAAAGGTTGGTGACCACTGTCCTAGACATCAAGATTTGGGCCACAGTGTTTATTGCACTGTTGAATCCTTGTGAACTGAATTATTGTGGCTCAATCTCTTTGTATATTTTACAGTAGGCTAAATTAGGCGAGGCTACTTGACATTTTATTGTACTTTTGGGAAAAAGCTAGATTTCCATGATGCCATTGTTGTAGGCCTAAATGCCTGTTTTTAAATTGCTTTGGTCAGCAACGAGCCAATCTGTCTATAAACAATGCCTGGTTGAGAATTAGAAGCTGTATGTTTGCTTACTAGCTTAGCTTAGGTGTAGCCTAAATGCAATGTATGACTACATTTGAAATTGTGACATATCAAGACATTAGACAAGTGCCAGACACAGGGAGGGAAACCTTTCACGTGGTCTTGCGTCACTGTTGATTAATACATGTATTTTGATGACATGAAGCGTGAGGACACTGCTGTCTCTGCAAATCACATTTGCTTAGTTGCCACAAAAGAAGCAGACTTCTCTAAACTACGGCTTGGCGTCTCAACTTCTCTTTTGCTGTCATGCAAAATGTGATATAGGCTGGGCCTATAGGTCGTAGTTGTGCTACTGTGTGCTCTTATGTCATGTGGAAATGGCACTTTATCAACGTGGTCTAGTCTGGCAAGTCCCATCAGTATGTCTCAAGTCACAACTGTACTGGAATACTGTATAAAATACATGGTTGCTCTTGCTCAGTGCAATGAGACAATGTAGCAAATAGAGAGATCACGTTTCATCTGCTTTCTTTGGGCTTCTTTCCAGAGCGTTCACCAGAAACCAAACACTTCACTGTCTGTGCTTCACTGAGGAGAATGTTATCTTGAGCTGAGGACAGTTTCCTCTTGTTGATTAAAAACGTAGATGTCAGTAGCCTTTTGAGTTGATTTAACCAACTGTATATGTTATTGGACTTGGCAATGTGTAAATGTAAAACTTTCTCAGATCAATAGCTAAATTCAGTCAATCAAACAGATACTCAACTGGGTACAGTGGTGTTATGGAGCTCAGACTGCTACTGTGAGGAAAGGGCCACATCATCACTTTGAGGCGCTGTGACCACAGCCCTTAGTCTATATTCAATCAGCAAGGAGAACTCACATGCTGGTCATGCCTCTACTGATCAGGCCAATTGGACTATAAACGTCAGTGGGTGTTC